>NW_028323449.1:0-48483 GCF_984573655.1 Nuphar pumila | reverse complement strand
GGTTTGCACTCTTGAGAGTGCAGCACCATGGCGAGTGTGGATGGGGTGAGTAGGGACACTGCGACTGGCCAAGCTCCGGTCCAGCATGTCATGCGCACAATCAGCAGCCGTAGGTACAGTGATGCGCGGGACGTGCGTGACCTGTGTTACGAGCGGACCGAACGTTTCGTGTCCCCTGTAGATTGTGTCGCCAGTGCAGTAACTCAGACAGTACCTCAGACGGTGTTGCTCAACACCAAGGAGATTGTAGGCACTGTGTCCTCATATGTGAATACGCCTTTCTTTCGAATACGCCGCATCTGAAAACGCCTTTCCTGCGGCGTCAAAGAACAAGACGCCCTTCGGCAAAAATGCATACGTTATGTTCGTGGGTCCGACAGCATGAGGGATCGGTACATTCCGGTGCGCAGTCCTTGATCACAATGCCACCACCTTGCATCCTGAACAGTGGTAATTTTTATGGTTGGATTGTCACACGTCACTCTCAGAATATCTCTATCTAATTTTCGGGTCCCTCAGCCAGAATCAGAACTGTCACGCTGTCCAGCACTTTTGGCATGCATCTCCTGCATCCTCCAGAAACCAATCTACCAAAACTGAGATCATCACAGTGCACACCATCCTCAGACATCTGATTGCAATGTGTGCTCTGAATCTGGTGCAACTCGAGAGGATGTTCCACATGGCATTCAATACATACCCTCCAAAGACGTTTCATCACACATGTGAGGTTGAATCACAGGTGCCCGTGATTGGAAAGCGACTCTCGTTGCGGAGAGCTGTGTTTGTCGGCACCACGCCGCCCGAGGGGCAAGCCCGGTCTCCGGATGCGCACAGGCATCTCGCACCTGTTGTCAGCGTGGCGCACGCTGGAGGAACGGCCAAAGCCATGCGCCTCGTTGCTGCGTTGCTCGCAGACCCATCTCAGCCGTTGGTCAACGAGTATCCCGACCACGTCAGCACGATCGGCGGCCCCCCGATGCTGGAGCTCCATGACGTAGAATCCAGCGGCCGCATTCTTTCGTTGAACAACGAGGTTCAGTCGGCCACGTGATGGTCAACCTTGGCTGGCGGCGCTCGATGCTGGGGTGCGCTGCGGTGGGCGGGCACAAGTACATTCCGGAGCAGGTGACTATTGAGTCCAGCATAAACTACGTTGCTCATCATTACCCTGCTGTGTTTTCCTGTTGGCTGCTATTTGGCTTGGCTTGCGGGGCGCTTGCGTTCTTGAACCCCTGCTTCTCCCTTGAATTGGCCATTCAATCACATCTGTGACGGGGGCACTACGGTAGTGAGCTATTGGTGATTCATCCCATCACCGCACGCGTTTTGCCATGCCAGGTCGGCGAAGCGGTGGTCGTCCGTGTAAACGACCACGCAGAGGGCCCCAACGAGCGCCATTGCGTGTAATATTCAAGATTGCACGGCGGATGCATCACCTGCTGGGGCATCGGTAATCCGATGAGGGAAGCGGTAACGCTGGAGCTGCTCTCCCTCACCATCCTTGCGGTGGGCACCTTCTTCTCCACCGACGAGCGCCTGAGTGCCGCGCAGCTCCAGCGGCAAGTGGAGCTCTGCTGCCAGTCGCCTTTTTCGCCATTTTCTTGGCTTTTTGGCGTCGCTTGTGCTGCGCCGTGGTACACAAGGTTCAAGCTTCTCTTCGGCAGCTGCTGTTTTGGGGGTTGTGGCGTCGCTTGTGCTGCACCGTGGTTCACAGGGTTCAAGCCCCTCGACACCTTGACTGTTGTCACCTTTTGGAACATGCCTTCACTCATCGCTTGCCAAGCTCACCAAGCGACGCTTGGTGCCCTGGTCGTTGGATGACTCATAGCTAGATGACTCATTGCTACATTTGCCATCCGCCCTTCATAAACGATGGCAGACAGGATGTGCCTGTCCATTGCACAGACTGACGAGACACCCGTGTCTTCACCGCCCCCAGCAGGTGATCCCTAAGCATTTGAAGATGCAATGCAAAGGAATAGGTATAGAGATGCTGATTGCATGCTTCAGAGCCTGGGCAACACAAAGAGTCCGAGTCCCTGATGAAATCACTCAAGCCATCGTCACATTGCCGAAATGTTTATGTCCATGATCATGCATGTCTCCTAGCATAGTAGTTGCAATCTACTATGGTATGTTACAACAGTGAAGTCTATACTTCCACTTTCTGCCTGCCCCACATATGTTCTTGGATGGTTCGAGACTCAACAGTGCAGCGCCTGAACCAAGGCTTAGTGACAGGGCAACACAAGTGCGACGAGGTAAGTGAAATCGTGTTATTCAGAGATATAATCGGTCCTGGGCCATTTCAGACACACTATCACATAGTCTGGGCCAGATGGCGATGTGCACAGCGGTGAGTGCGCTGGGACGACAGAACGTGAAAGGCATTCCGCCCCTAAAGGTTGCAACCTTGGCAGCACATCACCAAAAGTTCCACTTCAAAGTACTGAATTAACCTTTCCGTGCGTGGCGCTTGTCATTTCTGCTGAGTATGCAACGGATGGGTCACCAAGGAAACGTCAGGGGTTTGCGTGCGCTGCGTGACAGGCTGCACGTTCATCCCATGCTGAGCCCGGCCATTGCTGTACAGGAATGTACCAGTACAATGTCTGTAGACTGTTTGAAAGCATGGCCTGCTTGCAGCTCCTCGCCAGCACGACCGTGCCACCAGGTGGCCGCGCGGGCAAACTGCAACAGCGGTCCGGTGTTCAACGCACGGATGCGAGCGTAAAAGACACGCGTGAGAGTGCCGGCAGACATCATTGTCGTGCCGGCTGTGGGTGGCCGCCACTTCCAGTCACGACACGAGTATGCGCTTGGTGCTTTGAGACCTGTTCTGCAACTCACCGGAGCGCCAGGTGCAGAATCTTTGTTCTGCAAGTCACAAGCTCGTGGGAATCCAATCGAGCTTTGAAAAGGGCTTGCTGCAAACTGGCTTACACACGATGCCATCACATCACCGGAGGCAGCAACGCTCAGGCAAGGTTATTGATGTTATAATAAACAATATATATATATAAAATACAGCTCAGTATGTCGCGGCTCGTCCTCACTGGTCGAGAGTCAGCTACGAACAGGAAAATCGTCTAGGGCGTCCCAGCATATCAACAGACAATTCCGAGACTCAAGAGCCCGGTCTAAATCACCCGACTACTCCCGTGATACATTGTAGTGTCATTCACAACACAAACGATGAGGACTTGGAGGCACTGCCGAAGATCATTGTTCCCCAACATGAGCTCATACGACATCAAGGATCCTGAGAAAAATGACTGCGCGAAATCACACATTCTATCCATGTCAACGTACCGTGTTGAATGCGCTTCCAGCTCCAGCATTGGCCATTCCAAGATCCCCGCGTTTGCATTGGAGGTGCCTGTGCTCATCCCCAACACGTGTCCGAGGGACACGATGTCTTGGGGCCCCAATGACATTGCCTTTGTGTTGACGCTCACGACAAGGGGCAATGTCATGCCTACAGGTGAATGATGCATTGCCTCGTTGAAGGATGTACACCGTGTCCCTCAGCTGGCTCGATGTCCACAAGCCCCTGCAGGATACAAGACTGCAACAACATCAACAAAGGACAGAAATCGGGGAGACCTCACCTTGGATGTGCTTGATGGCTGCGAATCGGAGCGACTCAGTCGAGGGCACCTTGGGAACGATCATGTGCCTCTAGCCACAAAGCGCGCTCAGTTTGACTATCCGTAGCCTCACTGCTTGACGTTGGGCCGAAGTTGGACATCTTCCGAACATTGGCGCACATCATCTCCCCTTCTGTCTCGAGGCACATGATTTGCTCCAAGTCACGGATGCTGTGCAAAAGCGCATGTTTGTCGCCGAGGGAGGGACTCACGCAGGCGCCCTCGCTAGGCACCAATCCCAATGAAGGACTGGTCGGCGGTTCCTCGGCCTGCAGACCAAATCACTAGGTATATTCTCAGCCCGGCTGGTCCAGGTACGCTTGCCTCAGGCGACGGCGAGGGTAGCCTTGCACATATAGAGCCATAAAAGATACATCATTCTATCACATATAGAGACAGAATTGTCATAGCTCATAGCCAGCCCAGGCCCCACACAAGTACATGTACCACGACAACATTGACAGTGCAAAAATTAGTGCTATTCAGTGGGGGAATGGAATGCAGAGGTTCAAGCTAGTCTAATTCAAATAGGCGACTTGGAGCAGCGCATTGGTTGATATCCTCCTCATCCGATTGCTGGGCCCAATCAAGTCTGTTAGGGCGTAGTGTGAGTGGGGCATGCTGCATCCCTCGTTTAGGCACAAGATCACCTCTGGTTGTCTCGACCGTTGTCAACGCCGCCTTGTTGGGCTGGCATACTTGTTTGGGCTTGTTTCAATAGTGAGTGGATTGAGGAAGAAGGCGAGTGTGATGATGACACCTATACCAAACATCACTTGGCTGAGGCTTCTTTCTTAGATCAGAGCTTAATTGAGCCATTTTCTCAGGGCTTGGTACATCTAGGCACTCACTGACTTAGTGCAGCTCCGATTATCATTCTTGACTAAATCCAAAGCAAGCTCAGAATTGCAAAACTCGTGCCACGATGTCTCATAATCACCTTTCCACTCTAGGAAGGGCGGTCCACCTTTCTTCATGGACCAAGTCAATTGTGATTGCTGATGGCTTCTCATTCCAAGGCCCCAAGGATGTTAAGTGGTGGTACGTGTGCACCCATGCGAGCGACATAAGGCTTAACCAAAGAATAATGCAACCGCACTCCTCATCATGTGTATGTCCGTTACGTGAGACATTGTGGCTTGTGCGCATGCTCTATATATGGAGTTTTAACGAGTCTACAAGGTCCTGCTCAACGGCATTCCTACTGATAGCCTCAAGGACCATGACAGGAGACAAGTACTTAAGAAGCAAATTCTGACGCATGCTTGGATGCCTCGGTCCAACATTCCTGATGTTGAACCAAACTGAATTCACGACTTCATATAGATGCAGGCTTGCCCCGCTGCATCGTGACAAACTTTCATCTGCGTTTGCGAAAAAGGCATCGCCGATGAATTGGAACAAACGGGATGAGTCAGCCAGATATCAGTCCCAACAGCAAAAAGAATAAGCAAGGTGTTAGTTTCAAAAGCAAAAGAATAATTACCCAAGGTAGGCCCTAACCCCTAGCCCCTTTGGTCCTGAACCCCACAACACAGGCAGCCACGGGCAGCCTCCAGCAGCCAGAAAAAGCTGTTAAAAGTGATAAAAGGTTGATGCTGTAGCGCAGACAGTGTGCGGAGCGCGTGGACACGGAGCGGTGTGCCAGTGAGCACGAAGCCCCCAGCGTGCTACAAGGCCTTCCAAAGAGAAACCAGCGCAGCGCAATGCTGGAACTTACGCATTTGCAATACACATACCAAGAAGACCCGAATGAATCCGACAATGGTATCTAGATGTTTACAGGATTTTCTTTTCTTTGACCATACAGCTATCAAGTGGGCATCACTACATGAACCCGGGTTCGTCAGCACAGTACACGAGCAGTCACCCATCGTCAGCTCAGTACACAAGCGATTCACAATGCACTTTTGTCATGATGCCGAGCTCTGTCACGTTGCGCTTTTTGGCATTCTCCTGTCGATGCACCCGTGTCAGCCCCGCCCGTCACAGTTCTTTCCCAGCGCATTGCTTGCGCCGTCTTACACCATATGTGTACTTTTGCGCATGCCGCACATTGTCGCCTAGGACGGCTCGCGCGCCGGTGCTGGAGGTACCTCCAGCACCACGATGACATTGCTGCTCTTGAGGTCCTTGGGGACGCCGGGGGCGTGCTTGTCCGTGCCGAGCTGGGCTTTCCGAATGGTGAGATGGAAGGGTGGCGGGCGTGCGACCTTGTCGCTTTGGGCAGCACGCTTCAGCCAGCACTGCAAAATGGCGAGCACCATGTGGTGCGACCGTTTTTCCCGTTTTGGGCTGCTTTCCAGCAGCAGAACCCTCTAGGCTTCCGGTAGGGTGCGCACAACCTCCCGCAGGCTACCCTTCCATTGCCAATGGTAGAGCTTTTGGCCCGGAAGGGCGGGCAGCCACAGAGGGTACACCGAGTTTCCGGGGTACACGCTGTTGACTGGCGGGCGAGTGTTGGATGCGCCCACAAGGGAGCAATGCCAACCCACTTGCGCATGCTTCATCGGGGTCTTCCTTGCTCGGGGTCTTCCTTGCTCAACGGAGCGAATCGGCATCGGAGGGGTGTCGGTGCCTGACTTTTGTGTGACGGCGGTGTTAGTGGGTGCGCCGCACATGCAACACACATGCCAGTTGCATCGTCGCGGACGCCGCGAAACGCGGCGCTGTCGCACCGCGCGAGCTGTTGCTGCCGGGTCTGGCCTTTGCGTGGAACAAAGCCCTTTATTTTTATGGCAACCTGCAGGATTGTGTATTCCCAAGTGCGTATTGTTCAGCCCACCACTCTAAGTAGCTCCCAATATCAAGGTCACTACTGGTGGCTAAACAGTATTCACTTGGTAATAAACATTCCAGGCTGTAGGCTGCCATAAACAGAAAGGGCTTCGTTCCATGCAAAAGTGACACCCGGCAGCGCCGCGTTTTGCGGCGTGCGCAACAGCAAGTGCCACTGGCATCTGTGCTGCATGTGCGGCGCACCCACCAACACCGCTGTCACCCAAAAATCAGGCACCGACACAATGCGATGCCGCTTTGCTCCGTTGAGCAGGGAGGACCCCGAGCTTTCAAACTGCATGGAACATGCACAATTGGGTTGGCACTGCTTCCCGGTGGGCGAATCAAGCACTCGCCCGCCAGTCAACAGCGCGTGCCCCGGAAACTCGGTGTACGCTCTGTGGCTGTGCGCCCTTCCGGGCCAGAAGCTCTACCATTGGCAATGGAAGTATAGCCTGCGGGAGGTTGTGCGCACCCTACCGGAAGCCTAGAGGGTTCTGCTGCTGGAAAGGAGCCCAAAACGGGAAAAACGGCCGCACCACGTGGTGCTCGCCACTTTGCAGTGCTGGCTGAAGCGTGCTGCCCAAAGCGACAAGGTCGCACGCCCGCCACCCTTCCATCTCACCATTTGGAAAGCCCAGCTCGGCACGGACAAGCACGCCCCCGGCGTCCTCAAGGACCTCAAGAGCAGCAATGTCATCATGGTGCTGGAGGTACCTCCAGCACCAATGCGCGAGCCGTGCTATGCGACAGTCTGCGACGAGACGCGCAATGAGACATACCAATCGGTGCGAGCCCGGCGATGCGCTGAGAAGGGCCATGACGGGCGGGGCTGACACGGGTGCGTCGACGGTAGAATGCCGAAAGCGCAAAATGACAGAGCTCGGCAGCATGAAAGCGGACAGCGCTGAGGAGAATCCATGTGGACAGCGCGCTGCGGGCTCGGGCAAACGCGCTGGCGTTTGACAAGGGAGCAATCTTCGAGCGACCTTCACCATGGCTGCGTGCGCTGAGCCAAGATGTGCGCCATCAGCGACTTCCTATCACGGACAGCATTCAGCTGCAGCCAATCCAGCCGCCCACATTGCCCCAGGCACGCACAACGTGAATGCTGTGCCAATTCGGGCACGTTCCCGCCAGCGGAGTCTGCGGCACTTGTCAAGGAACAGTGTACAAGCAACAATGCTGTGAGCCATCCACCCCAAGCATCGAGGCACCAACGCAATTCCATGAGTAGAGTAGAGGTCATGCAAAGAGAACGCATGACATGTGGCTCTTCCATATGGAACAGCCCTTCTTTTTCTGGTTCTTTCGCTTTCGGTACTTACTTTTGCTGGTTCGGGCTGGTGGTACACATGGTTCGCAAAGCTGCCTCGTACCCGTGATAGGTTGCCCACCCGTGGCGGTACATCCCCAACCCAAAACAGAAGTAGGCTTAGCATCTCCTGGCAACATATCGGGGCAAGTATCTCGTGCTTCTGGGGCCGGCAAATTCTTCTTCCCCCAGACATGCAGTCCCCCATACAAAGCAGACGGAGAACCGTACGGAGAACAAGGCAGATGCCGTCTCACGCGACCTGGCATTCACGTCCGAAATAGCTCTCGCATTCGATTCGAACGGGTGCTAGTGCTCAGGCGTTTGGTGACGGCTGTCGTTTCAAAGTCCCTGATGCCACGATGACGCGAATGCAGCGAGCTAACCACGCAACCCCACGTTTCTAGAAATGCGCAAACTATCACGAAAACAACGGCAGCTTTCGCTGAGCGCGGCGCAAGTGTGGAAAAGATGGGAGACGCACTGCACCAACTTGCATCCCGAGACATGCTGAGGAGCTGATTCTCCGTCCGTGTGTGGCATCGATGAATGCACTGGTGGCAGCAAGCCAGCTTGACGCACTTGCTGAATCGTTTGCCGTTCGACGGCGTCGAGCTCTGGTCGCGACTGTCCGAACTTCGAGAACTTTAAGACCGACTGCTCAGGAGACAGACTCTGCAAACAATGACACCACGGCGTGCATGTGACGTCCTCAATGGAACGCATGTCGGCAAGAGAAACACATTCGTCACGAGACATGTATGGGTGATCTAGACGCGCCTCCTGCCCGTCAGAATCGCCGAGCAGCGGCAACGCAGCAGCGATGTATTCTGGTTGCGGACGCGAGTGCTGAATACAACGGACTGCCGCCCAGTTCTTTCGACAAGCTTGAGGGGATGTTGGCCGACACCTACTAGCTCTGCTGATTACACGTGAACACGTGCCGTCTTGGAAAGGCCGAGCACTGTTGCGTCCGACTGAACGCATGAGGACGAGAAGAGCTTGTGCGTACAAGATGCATCCTTGTCGTATCAGTGCTCTGTGTCCAGATGATCGAGGAAGTGGCGTAGAAAATCTGAAATTGCAGCTACCGGGCTCTGCCCCGCAATCGGCGATGCAGGTGGACGAAGCGGATGTGCCTTACCAGCATGGCTGCAAAACACCCGCGTGGTGTTCGACAACTATGCGGGCCGGAAGGCACGAGTTGTCGGAAGGTATGCTCGATGACATGCATGCAAGTATCAGATCCATCGCACCCCATGCCGCATCTGAGGCGCGTCTGGTTTCTTGGCGGGTTTTACTTGGGAGGTGCATGAGGGTCGATTTGTGCATCGGGCAGTACCCAATTTTCTTGAAACTGGACACCAATACCTTTCTTCCCCGATTTGGCATCATTTGCCGCACTTGCGATCGCAATGAGTGTCTCTCTGCCTCAATGACCCACAGGTCGGGAGCATTGGCATCAAACTCTGAGCGCAGGTTTGCTGTTGACTCAGCCCAAGCTTGTCCTGGCTGTGCGGCTGCAGTTGCGTCATTGGGTACAGATGGCGCCGCAGAGGCAGAGCCGAGATTCGGGCTCGAACAACGTGGCGCAGCCAATCCAGCATTGGCGCAGCCAGTGTGGTGGTAGCTGTGACGCATGGCACCTGCAAGTGGAAATGCCCTCGGCCTCGTCCCAAGCTTAGAAGCAAGCGCTTCAGTAAAGCGTACTTCCCAACAGCGGCCGCAGCACACTGGGGCCAGGTCAACTGCACTGTCGGAGCAATTTCCATGTGTGATCTAAGTGATGTTTGCAATTTGTAGACGGCGCCCCACTAGGCTAACGCGCTCTTGCTGTTGACCCAATGTTTGCATGGTATGTCGTGCTGATGGAGTGACACACCTCACCGACCATCTAGACGCGTCTTCATTCGACCTTAGAGAGCCCACCAAGGCGGACCACAGCATCCTGAGCGCGCCTGCGGACGCGTGCGAATCGCAATCCGGCTTGCTGTGACGCGGGGAGACAAGAAGCCTGGAGCTGCATGTCAGTGAAATGCGGAGCCTGCACATTCGCATCAACATCGACGACGGCAAAGCGGCAATACGTCTCCATGCCGACATGATGTTCACCCTTTACCCTTGGCCTACCATCGCTTGCCATGTATGACAACAGTAGCACACAGATGTTATGCATCAGCCTGCTTTTGTGTCGATCAGGTGAAGCACAAGCTGACGCCGCAGCGGGGAATGGGTGTTGCTGCTCATGATTTGCAACCCAACCACTCCCACGCAAATCTGTCTTGGTGGCCATACCTTTGCAGCAGTTTGGCTTGGGCCCAGTCTGCTGAGGCATTGAGGCGTCTCGCCGGCAGCAGTCCATGGCGAATGCGCGTTGCCGGCAGACGAGCGAATGGGGGCTGGGAGGAGCGGCTGCTGACGATGCAAATGACAGCAACAGCCATTGGACAGACTGTTGCAAGCTGTCTGCTTGGATGCTGCCAAATGACCGTGGTTCCGTAGCCACGCTCGTCGGGGAGGATGCAGAAGCAGCGATGTCAATACAAGCCGCCGATGGTGGGCATCTAGGAGCAAGCCGTCCCCCGATTGGCTCCGCTGGTGCGACCTCTGGCCTGGGAAAGAAGACCCAGAAGGAAGATTCTTGTGCACTGCAAAATGCGTTTGCTTTCTGGGTGGTCGCAATTGGCGGCAGATGCCGCAGCGCGCGCTGTTGAGTCTGTTCTACAAGCAGGCTATGCATAGATAGGCTCTAGTGGCCTTCAGGTTTCACCTTTCTTTTGCTTTTGGGACTGATATCTGGCTCACTGGTCCTGTTTATTCACATGTTCTGTGGATGCACTTTTTGGGGATGGACGCCCCTCCTCGGTAGCAATTCTTTTGCTGTTAGGACAAATATCTGGCTCATTGGTCCTGATTTTTCCAGGTTTGTGGAAACAGGTGAATATTATTTAGCTACCAAGTGATGTCTGATCCAACAGAGAGTGCGCTTTGGCCGTAGAACCGAAGATGCTAAAGTATCACGAGTTTGGAGAGACTTTCACAGGCTCGGGGATACAACACTACCACATCCACATGGACATGAGCAACCCCAAGCACTCCAGCAAATAAACGCAGATTCCTATGCCCAACGACAACTCAGCCGCGGCGCCAAAATTGATTTATCAACAATTTATCTCGGCAGGCATTCCCAAGTACTTCTTGGAGATGCCAATGTCCATGTGGATGCGGTAGCGTTGTAAAAAAAAAACATAATCATCTACATCACATTTATAACGGCAGGAAGTAGTCATCCAGCATCAAAACAGCACATTCGAAGGTGCATCATCATTACATCGCACAGAGAAAGAGCAAGAGCTACGGCTTAGGCTGAAAACAACCACATCAATACATTCGAAACAATACAGCTCATTGAACGTCGGCGGTCGGGACAGGCAAGCCTGTCATGAACGCGCGGCCGCTCGCACGAGCCAGAACTTGAAGAGAGCGCCGATACATCACACCATTGCCCCTACAAAGGCCGATGCTGAGTTCACGAAGCGCGTTTGTGAAAAATCCCTCCTTGATAACATCCCCTCCAGCGCTCGCTGTTGTCGCTAGAGTATTGAGCAGTTCCATAGCCCCGTTCCCCATGCGCCCGAAAGTTTCATGCGACAGTGGGCTGAAGGCATAGCCGTTGGGGTCAGCGGATTGATACTTTGTCCGCTTCAGTTGATCGCGATGCGCCGCTGCGCCACCCTCTGTCTGTGCGATTTGCGCAAAGGAGGGTGCGCAGGGGTGCACCACGACCGAGAGTCCGCCGGGTAGAACGAGCAAGATGTCTCCACGCGCAGCAGAGTGGGCTGCGATTGGGGCAGCTTGCACGCCAGGCAACACTCGGAGTGTTGGCTCCACAGATGATGCAATCCCAGCGCGGGAGGCAATGCGGCGCCAAATCTCTGTGAGAATGTTGTGGCGCAACGTCATTGACATGCACTGTGACCGGCAGGTCATCGCGTGGTCGACATCCCCTGCTCGCATGTACTGCCCACAGCAGCACCGGACGCCAGGTGCATTGGTAGGCATGTGCGTCAGACCGAGACGGTGGCGCATGGCGCCGGTGAAGTCCGAGTCTGTGAGCTGTAGCGCCATGGATAGTGGCAGCGTGTCCATCCATATGGAGGAAGCGCGACATGCGCAGCTGAGCATGCGAGCTAGGTCGCGGCGGCCGTCTTCGGTGTTGGTGTCGAATGATGCCAAGAGCTCGTCGCTGCGGCGCTGAGCCACGAATCGCGCGTACGTGCGCTGTACACCCGGGAGGACTGTGTCGATACATTCCTCATTGATGTCCAGGGCGTCCGGGGCCCAGAGCTCTTTCGCCGCGCCTTCCGCGTGTAGCGCCTGCCAACCTTGCGTAAGACAGGCGCCAATGGGGCTAGCAAAGGGGCGGAATTGCTGTGGCCCGTCACGGATGGTGGTTTCAGCCATAACTGCGGCGGATAGAAAGGAAGCCTTTGCTTCCAAGGCTGTGGTGGTGCGAATACCCATGCCTCCGTGACGGAGCGGCAGCGTCAATTGGCCGTCGCGCACATCGGCTTGTTCTGGGCGTTGCATGATAGCAAAGGTGGCCTGCGCTGCCTTGGCCTCAACGCGCTGGATGGAGTCACTGATAAGATTCCATGAGGTGACGCGCGGTAGGTGTGCGATGCGCATCTGCGCAGACGCGCGCAGGATGGCGAATTTGCCTTGCGCCGCTAGCGGAGTGTCGAGCATGTTGCCAATGCTGCTGCAAATGGTGTCTGCCTGATTCTGTGCAAAGGCCGTGATGAAGGCGTCCGTGCCTACGGGGGTGCCAGCAGCTGCGAGGCCGTTGGCGCAGTGAGGGACATCAAGTGCCACTGCTGTGTCCGCTGCAGCTTGTGCGTTGCGCGAGTACACCCCGCATTTGTCGGGGCGCAAGTCCAGGCCTATGGATGACGCTAGGTCGGAGGGCAGGGAAAGCGGCGGTAACCGCGGCCGACTTGCCCAGGAGGCAGGTGTCATCCGTGTAGGCTACAGGGGCGACATGGGGGTGCGTCAGTCGCATTTTCTCGAGCTGATCCTGTGTGGTCAGTGAAAAGTAGAGGACGCCGCAAGGATCGCCTTGGCGAACACCGCACTCTGACATGATGGGCGGGGTGCCCTCGGGCGCTCCGCTGACAATTAGCCGGCTGGGCTGTCGGTATGCCCATGCAGCGAAAGGGAGCAGGGTGGGCTGATGCTTTGCAACAGCGTCGAGCATGGCGGTGCGTGAGAGGCTGTTGAACGCATTTTGGTAGTCCATCTGTACAGCGACACAGTCGGGGTCGGCTGCGAGGGCGGCGTTGATGGCATGGCCGACGATCTGGCTCCCTCCCTTGACGCCGACGCCCAGTTGCAAAGGTGCGAGGGACGGGCCAGCTGTGGGGCACGCTGCCATAGCGCAGAGGCCAGCCAGTCGAAACCAGACGTCGCCGATTGCGATCGGACGGAGGCCGCGGTTGTTGGGCTTTTCCAGACCAATGAGCGTGCTGTCCAAGAGTTCCGGCAGGTGTGGTAGCCTGCCGCCGACTACGGCGTTCAGAAGACGGAGGATGGTTCCGCGGGCAGAGTCGATGCCTTGGGCAGCGGCTTTGATGTGTTCGTACGTCCAGCCACTTGGGCCTGGGGCCGAGCCTTTAGGAGCGCTGTGAGCACGTCGTCGAGGATCTCGAGAGTGATCGCGACAGGCGCAGCTGTGGACTCGGGGACCGTTGGTGGTGGGCCAGTAGGGTGCAGCGCTTGTAAAGCTGCTACGGTTGCCTCTGTGGGCTGCGCGATGGGAAGGGCCTCCAGGCATTTGGCTGCTCGTGAGATGCTACCGAGTGTGAGCAAGAGGTGGGCGCGAGCAGCCACTTGGTACTTGGGGTGCTGAGGCCTACGCGGGCGACGTTGCGAGCCGTTGTTGACCTCGATGTCAGCGTCGTTCGCGTTTTCCCCGTTGTCGATGCGTTGCAGGCGAGTGCGAGTGCGCCGAGCCCGTCCCTTGGACGAGCCAGGATCTGTCAACGCTCGTGAGGGCAGTTTCAGGAGGGCAGAGAAGGCTGCGACGATGTCGTTTTCGGCGCGGCGATCGATGGCCACCAGGACTTCCTTGACTGAGCGTTTGACGGTCTTCGTCCATTGTTCTCGTGCTTGAAACGGCACAGTGCGGCTCGGGCGAACGGCGGCAGGAGGGCGAGGAACCTGAGGCATGGGAGGTGGCGGAGGCAACTGCGGTGGAGTGGCCTCAAGCGCGTGGTCTGCTTCTTCAAGCGCTTGGTCAGCGTGGGGCAAGGGCGGCAGCGGTGGCAGCGGAGGTGGTGGCGGCAGCACGGCGGCGGCGGCGGCAGCACGGCGAGGGCGAAGCGGCGGTGGAATGACCTGTGGTACCTGGGGGAGCGGCTGAGGTGCAACGTCCTGTCGGCAAACGTGCCTGCCGTGTGAGGCGGATTTCAGGACATTGCAATGACGGCAATAGGTCGCGTTCATGGATTGCAGCTGCCAGGTAGAGAGAACTGCTGCTGCGTGTTTGTCCCGCATGTGAGCCAGCAGCGCGTAGTTTTGCGCCCGAACGGTGCGGCAGCCTTCGACGGGGCACTGGAGAGCCATGCTGAAGGCGGCAACCAGACCCGGGAGCCGCTATCACTGAGCAGCAAGACAGAAGCAGGAACAGGAACAGGGAAAAAAAAAAACAAACACACAAGACGGGAAAGAACAAGCCTCGCAGGAGCCCTAAGGGACGACGCAGGCACGCAAGGGAAAACAGGCTAGCAGCGTGGGTACGCACGCTGGCTAAGGGACGGAGCCTGCTCCATTAACGATGCATCATCATCATCATCAGGCATCCCTAATTGCAGCCTGGGAGCGTTCCGCATGGCCTCCCGCTCGACAGCGAGCCCCTCGGGCTTGTCTTGCAGCGTGCCGGGCTTTTATGCCGGCATGAACGCCATGGCCAGGCTGATCTGCTTGCACTTGGATGTCATGTCCGCCTTGTGTTTGAAGAGCACTTGCCCGGGTCCAGCGTGGCAAGATTCGGGGCTCCTTCGGGAGGAAAGGCTTCCACCTTCTGGTCACATCTGTCCTCCTGGGCCGGGCTCGCGTTAGACGCGCTTTCAGCGGCAGCCTCTAGCACGCCCCACGCGCACCCCTCTGGCACCTGAGCCTGCACACACTCATCGACTTGTGTGGGTGTCATCACGGCTACAGGCGTGGCAGCCTCTGCATGCTCTGCAACAGCACATTAAGGGTTGTGGTATCACACAGATCATGCCGCATACTGAGTCATCAGCACATGTGGTCTCAAGTACACCCACCACAACTGTTCCTTTACAGTCTGTGGCCTTGACAATTCGGAGAGTCGTTATTATGTGTGGTGGCCAATGCATGTTGTGGCACTCACCTTCGCAAGGCATGACACCAACACCGCAGGAAGGGTGGGGTTTTGTTGGGCTGGCCACGACAACCTTTGACGTCAAAGATGTGAGGTCTTGTTCGGTTGCTTTTCCGCACTGGCAAACTTGCAACTTGTGGCGCTTGTGAGCACAGGTCGGGTCCTGATTGCTGTATGTCATGCCCAGATTCATGCCACTGATGTGCACAACTTCTTCTCTACGCACCATATGTGCAAGGGTTATCTGGGGCGCATTCGCTGGCAAGCAGCAGCTCCATCTGCCATCGGCATGAAGCAGGCAGGCGCTGCCATAGGCCCGTTGTGCTGATACAGTGTTCGCAGCTGCATGCCCTCGGTTCAAGGCGCACGTACACTGGACTTCACTCAGCGAGAGCACTCTGGCAGCATGATGCTTCCTTCAGATCCGAGATGTGGCAACTTGCGACCCCAGCACTTGCGGCCCCAGAATCAGCACTGGTGAACATGATATGCACAGCTTTGCAAACCTCGGCGTCATGCCTTGGACGTGATTGGGAATACGTAGCCCAGGCTCGCTCTGTGCGGCCGCACTCGTCAGCCGAGCCGGGACATCGTCAACGACGCTGCGTCTTGAAACTCGACGCAGGGCTCCAAAAAGACAATCATCGTCCATATAAATATTGTCAGTCAAACATAAGAAGCACGGCGTGGTTCGCGCACTGCTTGACTGAAGCCTTGGATGGCAGAGCAAGTATCCTTAATGCGTCGGATAGAAATCGGCACTGGGAGTGACACTGCAACCCAAATCATGTAGACGTCGACAGCATGGTAAGTCAAATCCATGGCACCATTTCTTCATCATGAAACACTGCATTTGCATATATCATGCGCGCGCTGCATCACGCGCTGTAAGTTTCTAGCTCAGGGTGCAGATGCTGTAATGCCTCTAATTGGCACCTTCTCTGTTAATGCACCGTCCGGTGTTCGATGCCGTCCTGAATTACATTCAAGATTGTTTCGTGCCTCTGATCGCCGAAGCATGGCCGCTCATGCTGTGAAGTCGGAAACCGTGCTCAAGGTGTATGACGGTGTCAAGCTGTCTGCAGCGGAGTTGAAGGAGGTGATTCAGCGTCCCCGAATCGACTTCAGCTCGATTTTGGACATTGTACGTGCCTATGATGTTTCACGCAGGTGCTCGGCGTATTCTGCAAAGTGGGGGCATCGCTGTGTTCACTGTGTGGTTAAGCATTCAGCGCAACGCTTAATTTGTTAAATGATGAGGTGTGTGAGTTTCGTGCACGTCACGCTGCGTGGGGCTCACCGCAAGGCTGAATGTTTTCTCAGGGGATGGATCCTCCGTCAGCCTCCACATGACGGCAAGTAACCATTGGGCGCGTGAAGTGCGTCTGTGTGTGTTATGCAACCGCACTCCTCATCATGTGTATGTCCGTTAAGTGAGACACTGTGGCTTGTGCGCATGCTCTTTTCGCCTGTCACCGCTGCTACGAACCATCTCCGGTGGCGTACTACAACAGCCCTCAGTACGTGCCAGTACATCTTTATAACTGCTTTAGGCGCCAACTGTTGGTGACTCTGCGCGCTTCGTGTCCTCATTACCGCATGTCATTAGTAGCGGTTGGTGCACCGAGGGAGCTGAGGGATTGGGCCTGCAAACCCTGACCCACGTCGCTCTGCAGGTTTCTCCAATTGTGGACGATGTTCGCGACCGAGGTGACACTGCAGTTCGGCAGTACACAAGCAAGTTTGACCGAGTGGAGCTGGACGCATGCTGCCTACCAATCGCGGATTTCCCGCAGCCAGAGCTGCCAGCAGACGTCACAGCTGCCTTTGATGTTGCGTACGCAAACATCCGGGCTTTCCACGAGGCTCAATTGGCGCCTCCACTCTCCGTGGAAACCATGCCGGGTGTGACCTGCCGCCAGGTCCGTAGAGCGATCAATTCGGTGGGCGTCTACGTGCCTGGCGGCACGGCTGTCCTGCCCTCAAGCGCGCTGATGTTGACAGTACCGGCAGCGATCGCGGGCTGCAAGACAATCGTGTTAGCCACCCCCCCTCGCCCGGATGGCTCCGTCACACCTGAAGTTCTTTACTGCGCGCGGAAGGCAGGGGCAACACACATCCTCAAGGCGGGGGGAGCACAAGCTGTGGCAGCGATGGGCTGGGGCACTGAGTCATGCCCCAAGGTGGACAAGATCTTTGGGCCTGGCAACCAGTTTGTCACGGCAGCGAAGATGCTGCTGCAGAACTCGGAGGCAATGGTGGCCATCGACATGCCGGCCGGGCCTTCGGAAGTCCTTGTCATCGCTGATGCAGATGCCCCGCTCGACCATGTTGCTGCCGACCTGCTTTCCCAGGCTGAGCATGGTCCCGATTCACAAGTGGTCCTTGTCGCGTTGCCAGGTGCGGCAAAAGGTCCAGCTCGTGCACGATCTGTTGTCAAATACGTTCTGTGCTTTCTATGTGCCGCATAGATGGTTGCATGGGAGACAGACATGTTCAAGATGTTACGCTGTCTACCAATTCCCAAGTCAGATTTGGAGCTGCCCATCTCTGTGTGGACTGGCAGTGTTGTTAAAAGAGGCATCATCATCATGTCCTGTTGTCTCTCATGATGTTCTCTTGTGTCTTTCAGTGATGGACTCTGCTTTTGGTGGTCTCGTTTCAGAATTGCGGATGCTCATTGTTAGTCGGTCCTTTCTTGAATTGATATCTATAGATATCGTTAGTAGTACCCTTCTATGTTCCTAAGTACAAAGCCAACATGCGTCTCTTTGATCATGGTTCACCTGCAATCAGCGCTTTGAAAGCCAGGCTGCATTGATGGGCGTCATTTCGTCAAGTGGCCAGGGTTTTCGATGTTATTCGGCGCTGATTTGCAGGTTTCGATGTGGCGGCGCTTGAAGAGGAGGTTGACCGGCAAACTAACAGCCTGCCACGTGCCGAGGCAACGCGTAAAGCGCTGGCTCACAGCTATGTCGTGACCGTGCCAGATCGCGCAGCTGCCATCGCATTCTCCAACCGTTACGCTCCAGAACATTTGATCGTCAATGTCGATGATGCGGAGTCCTGGCTGGACGGTCTTGGTGCGCTCACCATAATCTGCATGCCTGTCCGCCATGCACGGTCTTACCCCCTTGCTGTCGTTGCGGGGTTGCCGTGAGGTCTCTCTGTGCGATGTTTGTAACATGCATGAGTGCCTCCTGCGACAACGGCACTATTTTTTGATACACGCGACCCAGATCTAGCAACAGGGAGAATTGGCCTTGTGCTCCGTCAGAGGCCATATAAATGTTGATGTAGGAGAGCAATCTCAAGAGTAAAGGAGATGATTCCAGCAGTTCACAAGGATTCATGCAGGCAGGTTGTCAAGCAGTCCAGAGCCATCTGGAACAGTGTATCGGTCTGTGTGTGTGAGGTCCAGAGAACGTCGTGGAAATGCCCAGAGACACAGTGAGAGAGATATGTCTTTTCGAGGGGAAGGGGACGGGGGGGTAGCTGAGACGGCGAAGAGCCGAGTAGTGGCTTCAGCGGTTGAATAACGACCATTTGCGCCGTGTGGTTGTCTAACAGTTTGTGTTCACAGTTACAATGACCTAGCATATCGGCAACTTGGCTTCATCAGAAAATTGGGATGGCAGTTCTGTCCAGCCTGAACAATGTGCGCCGTTTTGCAGTAACAGCATTCCATCACAGGGTATTTTATGGTACACTGTATGGGTTGTTTGCACCTTACCAGCTGACCATTGTCTTTTCGACACTGCAGACAATGCTGGCTCTGTTTTCCTGGGGCGCTGGACGCCAGAGTCCGTCGGTGACTATGCATCGGGAACCAACCACGTCCTTCCCACGTATGGATATGCCCGCATGTACAGCGGCGTCAATCTTGACGCGTTCTGCAAGAAGATGACCGTTCAGAACCTCACCAAGGCTGGTCTAGAGTTATTGGGACCATATGTGGCCAAAATGGCAGAGGTTGAAGGCTTAGATGCACACAGGCGGGCAGTGACGCTACGTCTTGGTATAGAGTGATTGTCATTGGCTGCATCGGTTTTTAATGGACATAGCCTTTTCCTTGCTCATGGTGCAATCAGCCTAAGAGGAGGCCGACAGTTGTGTAACCGTGTCATCGGAACGCTCTACTTGATGGCTCATCAGCCAGCTGGCTCTGAGCGGCTCCTTACATCTTGCTGCGTGTGACCAGCTGATTCATTGGCCAGTCTCTTGAGGTGTAAAGTTTCTGCGCATTGTCTTGGTGACTCGACGACCACGGAACGGGCGCCAGCCTGTAATATCAGGCTGGACGTCGAAACACCATAGAAGGCGTCATCTGACAGCGATGGAAGGTTGAGAAAGGTGAAGCATGTCGACCCGAGTAGTGAATAGTGAACCTTCTTGAAAAAGCCTTTTTCAGACACTGAAAGATGCAAACTACACTTTCCGCAAGAAATTTTCTGTGTCTGAAGCGTGCTCTTGGATGCCATAGAAGATCTTCATGCGTTTGCGATGGAAGTGCTCATCTAATTACAAAGAGCACCCGTGTGCCTCCCGATGTGGCTTGCCATGTTAGAGATTCTCCACAGCCTGAGCAGCAGAATAGCTGTCAAGCCTTATATATCAAGCGCACATTGAACAATGGTGAAATCGTTGATTGCGAACAGGATGTTTTCGTGATGGGGAGATGTAAATCGCGGATGCGTCATACGTTCAACAGGGGACATCATCGTCCTGGGCAGGCAAGCTTCCTGGTGATTTGTGTGCTGCACGTTGCTCCTCTTTTTGTGAAACTCATTTATCTGGAAATGATTTGCTGGCTGTGCCGTCGAGATTTGCTCTCGCGAAGTGGGCACCCAGGACATTGGTATATCATCACCCTGAAACCCTGCGGACATTGCCTGCGGTCATGACAGCATAATCAAGAGTATGTCTAGGGGCGTAGAACGAGTCACCGTACCCATGTCGCTGTTTGAGCCTAGCTCTGGTTTGGCTCGGGTTCTGACGACGACGCTGGAGGTCACCCAGCAGCGGACTGTGCACTACATGGCATGGGCCATGTACCGAAAGCGTTTCGCCACGTGATCGCCCTTTGAGCCCCAAACTGCGATACCTAATAGCACACTGGCGTCTGAAACCCTCTTTTGCCATTCCTTGAGATTGCACAGTGAGTGCACACACCTGCTGCATAAGGCTCCGAAGTTAGCTGTAGGCGAGACATGTAGCGCAACATAGAGTATGTTACATGTATTGCAACGGCACGATACTCACGCAACCTGTGGCTTACGGCCGCATCAGAGTGCACAACGACTCGCGTTGACACGTGTGTTTTGTATTGGTGGGTACTGCGGCCCTTGCAAACCCCCCCCAGCACATGTTAGATCAGCTGTGTACTTTTCACATATCGCCTGTAGGCGTGCCTCAAACTGAAAAGTTGGTTGCTCTTTCCCGTGGTACCGAGAGTCATGAATAATTGCATGCAAGGAAATTGACAAATGTTTTAGTTGGAGATCATTCAATGTAATGGTTATGCGCTGGCGGCAGCGTGTTTCGTGTATATTGCAGCTGATCAGGACCATAGTTCCGGTCCATATTCAAGCTCAACTTACCTCATGTCTACAAAATTTTGGCGTAGGGCAGCCCACGACAACTGTGTCGCGAATCAGTTTTGGAATAGCTGACTTCCATGACATTCACACCATGCACTTGGGACATTGACTGTGGACTTGCAGGAGAGCACCTTGACCAATTGCGTTTGCGTGCAGGTTGCTGGGAAGCGCGCATGCAGGATGCAGTGGCGACGGCCACGCAGTTGTAAGTGCCACAGACTTCCAGCCCTCATCACTGCAAGTTGCCAACACATCAGCAACGGCGAACTTGCTTGCCCGTCGGCACCTCAAGCACCCCCAGATGGCGTTTCAATGCCAGGAACCAAGGAGATGATGATCGTTCAAATAGGGCGCCCTTTCCTCGCATTTGGGCCTTCCAGTAGCGAGCTGCGCGAGTCTGCTGCTGCACAGAAAAGGTGATGCGCACGTATTGCTCAGTGCATGAGCGTTCCTTTCGGTTATCCAAAGAGTCCTGTCATCCTTACAAACCTTCCCATGTCAGTTTGAGCCTGGTTTTGAGTGGGTGGCTGGACCTTTGAATACTAGAGCACAGATGTAAGTGTATTTGGGCAATAAGGAGTCCTTAGTATGGACATGCATGAATGTATACGGGCCTCTCTTGTTTCTCAAGTTTGACAACCATTGTTGGGCCTCTGATGAGACCTGAATTTACTTACCCTGCTCTCAGCTCGGGTCATATCGTCCTAAGCAAGAGTACATGGCTCTCGTTAAGTGTGGTTTACTTGTACGCACGTACTCATTCAGCATTCGTGATGCATGCATCACAAGTGACTGCGAGCTATCTGCAGCACTTCTTCATGTGGTGACGCCATCGAAAGGGACAACCACGATGCATACTCGGAGTGCGTGTGGCATGGCGATTGGGCACCCACTGATATCTAAGGAATGCATTGGTCTGGAGCATGAGCTGGATGCAATACCTTTTCAAGTGGGCGAGTCATGATGTTTGATGTGCCATGATGGCCGATTTGTGCAATTGACTGATGCTTGTTGTGGAACCACGCAGACGACATGCTGCGTTCTCCGCAATGATGACAGCAACATATGCCATCGCTGCAGGCTTGTTGCTTGTGCTCTTGCCTTGCACAGTCTTCTCACTTTTGTTTGACCCGTCCTTGGTAAGTAAGGGATTTGTCCGTTTTGGTGGGGCCTTGTTAGCGCTTTTCGGCACTTACTACCTGGGAGCGGCATGGGGGCAACGAAGGGGGATGGACGTCCGAGGTTTTTATTGGTCGACGGTGTGGGGTCGAGCTATGCTGAGTGCAGCATGTGTATATTGGTATGCTGCTGGCGAGCTTCCATTCGGCATCCTGTACTTCGGGTTCATGAACCTGGCTGGCGCAATCAGCATGAAGTTTTCTCTGGACAAGGATACATTGGCGACCGATGAGTTGTGAAGGCGGCTGTCAAATTTTCTTGGGCCACGTGTTGTTGAGCTGGTGATTGAGTCTGTTGGGTGCAGACGGTGCCAGACGGTGGGCCTATGTAACGACAGTGCTGGACCCTAAACGTCCATGCCATGCTCCAGACCATGGGCTAGATTCAAGCCATGGTCTCCTTTCAGCCAGCATTCTGATGTCAGCATAGAACATTGTGATGCTGTTCGCCCGTTGCAATGGGTGGTGCACTCGTACTAGTGGCCATTTCCCCATGGAAATGTCGTCGTGTGACTTGATGGTGATATTGAACGAAGTAAGCCATGACGTACCTGTTGCGCACATCAGCGGTTTCCATGGCGTGAAGGCTGCAATTTAGTCGTGCGTTGTGCTGCATGATACAGAGCATGCGTTTGTGCGGCTCGTGATTGTTTGGGCGTACGTCGCAACATGGCATCCGCGATTGAGGGGTTCATAGGAGAATTTTTCAATTCTACAAACAAGGATCTCGCGCTTGAGCCCGCGATTGAGAACCTTGTCGACCAGGTCAGTAATGACACAACCCTGAGCGGGGAAGTCGGGACAGCTTCTGGAGCATACGTTGAAGATTTAGCGTTTGCGTCCTCCACCAACATGCTCCTACTGCAAATCTTCGCAGTGATGTTCACGTATGCCGTATCTTGTCTGGGAGGATGGCTCTTCTCCAATTACTATTTTGCCAGGGTGCGATGTCCGTTTCCGCTAAAAGCCTGGTGTCTGTGGCACGCAGTGTGAATACGCCGCATTTTTATTTGACAGTATGTCATCGCGCACGGTACTCTTGGCACGTGCCCTCAGCTTCTGCAGTCGATCTAGTTCAGGGGTTTGGTACCTGTTGACGTCAATGGTTGAGGCGGTTGCATTCCTGACCAGCTGCGTGATTGCTCAAATTCAGCCAGAAGACTGCATTTGTTAACCTACCAAGAGTGCAAGTTTACGCTCTTTTCTTTTGTGCTCGCCGTACGTATAGTTCGGTGCTTCTGTGGTGTGCTTTCGGGGCGTTGCTGAAACCGTGTCAAGTATTAAGCATTTGCACATTCATCTCGTGTATCGATAGCATCATTAGCGTCAACGTCTTCCGCTCGTGTTTCGTTGTGGGGCCTCACACCACATGCTGAGCAGCTCCCTACATACACACATGCATAAAAATCATAAAATCAGGAACCACGACAGACCGTCGTATCAAAGAAAAACGGGATGTTAGGGTGTCTGGGGTGAGCCATTGCGAATATGACACATAAAAAGCAGCGCAGATGCCGTATAACATGCTGCTTTGTTTTTCACCACCATCAGGTTGCACCCACAGCACACTTGGGCCATAGGGTCAGGACATGATTGGCCTTGGCGGGTGACGCGCAGCATCTGTGACATTACCATACTGGGAAACAACACACTGGCAAACAATACACTGGCAACTTCATGCGTTATGGGCATCGTCACGATCAGCTGAGCTGAGGGAGCACTCTGAGCTCGAGACAGACACCCACTGCAAATATTGGATGTTAACGTTGTGAGGCACTGGATGGGGTGCTTTGCTGAACGACGGTGGGCCTGCAGCAAATCGTTACTAGAATTATCCCCAGACATCGTGTTGCTGTCGCGGCATGTGCAATAATCACGACAGCCACAGCATGGCTGCTTCCCATGTGGCACTTGGTATTGACAACTCCCATGTGAATGCAATCGCATCGCAAAAATACTTTGAAGACATGGCGTAATTCCCAATTGGTTCATCCCGAGAGGACAACACTGGTGCTGCTTTCCAGCCTGAGCTGTCACAGCTCAGGCTGGAAAGCTCAGCTGCGGTGTTCTGACTGTCTGAGAATCAATCGATCACACGTGGTGATTCTCTTGCCTGCATGTGTCAGTTTGTCATGACGGGAGAGTGCGCAGGCTGAGGAGGGGCTGCATGGTTTGCTGTGCAGGCATACAAGAACGATGCTCGTGCTGCGCTGTTTCTCTTTTGTGGTGTGTTTGGCGTGTGCTGTAACACGATCGTGCTTGTGCTCTTTGAGCTGCTGGACCTCATGTCCTTCAAGTTCCGGCTCGCAGCCCTGCAGATGCACGTGGTGCTCCTCGTCTGCTCGATGCTCTTTGCACTGCCATGGTACGTGCCTGTTCCTCCACTCCCTCTAAGCTTCGCTGTGCCAGTCCCTTTGCGGAGAAAGTGGGAAGCTGTCTACTGTACCGAAAATAAAGGCGCAATCACCCTGCTGCTGTCACTGTATGTGGTTTGTGGGGGCCACCCGAAAACCCATCCCGTTGTGACAAGTGGAGCGATGCTCGCCAGTTCGCTGCCTAATCTCCATTATTGCTCAACGCATTATTGCATCTCACGGCATTGTTGCTCAACGGAGTTGATGTATACCCTCAGCGCAGAGCTAGGCGAGGCCTGCAGCAGTTATTCGGAGGTACAGAGCTCGTTCCGTCCTTGCATACTCTCTTTGCAGCAGTTTGGAGCAGATCGCCCGATTAGGGATCAAACATGGCACTCAGCGCCAGAAATAGTGCAGCGGTTGGTTATGGAGGCAGCAGCAAGATGTGTACTACAAGAATTTGTTACAGCCGGGCTGCACACATTCAATGTTGGAAAGCAAAGCGCCATCTCCTGACCTGTGCAAAGTCGGGCAAACCTTCGTGGTTGCTAATCATCAACAACACTTTTTGATGTCCTACCTCGAGGTGAAATCAGCCATACAAACATGGATACTGCTGTGTCACCCACTCCCGGCGGGAAGCGCTGCAGGCACAACATGCCCGTTGCACTTTCTGAAAGGGGCCTTCGAATCACTGCGGGGTTCTCAAGCTTTCGGTGCTTTACGCTGGAGGCATCACTGGTGGCCACAAAGTCTTTGCAACATGGCTCAAGTCGAATTTGCTGCGCAAACTCGTACAGCGTGGAACTCTTTGTTGACCGCCAAGCTAGCAATGACAACAAAGCTGCAGCAGCGACATTCACCGAGACCTGCTTGGGCATCAACATTGCAGGCATAAAGTCGCAGCCATGTATGAGATACATCACATCGCCGGAATGTTCTCTGCTTTCTGCCTCGACCCTTGAGAAAGTGAGGGACAGCTGTCTCACCCTTGAGAAAGTAAGGGACAGATTGCGTATACTCAGGTCATTTTGACCTGTGGGCGCTATCAAACTGTGCGTTGCGTGTGCAGCTTTCAGAGTCTCGAGTTCTTTCGCACCTACACGAGTGCTCGCACGGCGTTGTGGATCGCCCTTGCGATGCAGGTCGCCCTGGTTTATGTCTTCCTCAAGCTGGGCCCTCGTTGGCCTGGCATGCCTGCCTCAGAGGAAGGCAGCATCTTCAGCGTCAAAGTTGCTGTGATGCGCACCGGCATGCTCGGCGTCTGCGTCATGGCCATCCTGTCAGGGTTTGGAACCGTCGACTTCCCTTACACCGTCATGCGCGCCTTCATCGTGCCCGTCAACCAGTTTGAGATCCACGCCCTGCAGACAAATGTCGAGCAGATACGTGACCAGGTACGTGCTCGTGGATGGATTGCGCACGTCAGAATTCGTGCAGCTACCAATTGGGTGGCAGCATGCATCCATCCCTCCACTCTGTGTCTTCATCGGGTGCTAGTCATCAGGCACGGTCATCAGCTTGGTACTGTACAGTTCACAAGGCTCCTGGATCACAAAAAATCTGCCCCCAGAATCACAGATCCCAGGCCTGTCCATGGCAGTTGCGGGGTAGTCTTGTTAAGCTAGTCGCCCGCAAGGCGTCCTGCATCACATGCGTCCATGCAGAAACCTCGTGAGAAGGCAGCGTAGGCATGCCTCAGAGCGCGAAGCAGGCGCCAACGTGGCAGCAGTATGGCGAGTGCGCGCAGGTGTCACAGATGACGAAGCGGCTTTCGATGCTGGAGGACATGAAGCGGCAGCAATCATCATCGCACGTGGCGGAGGAGCGTTCGTGGCTGGGGGGCATGATGTCGGTTCTGGCGCCCCAGAACCGGGAGGCTGAGCAAATCAAGTCTCTGCAGCAGGACATTAAGTCGTACTCCACCATGGAGGCCACCCTGGCAGCTGACCTGGCCGACCTGCGAGCCGAGAAAGCCCGCGAGATGGTGTGCTCCGTGCCTGAGCTGCACAACTGATCCGTTGATAGGGTACTGCCATGTGCACGAAATTCGCAGCTCTCTTGGTGCATTCTGAAGTCCATGTTGGGCTCGCTTCCCTGCCCAAGTGCCGCTCTATGTAGCTCAGTACGTCATGCGTCACATTTGTGCACATCTTTTTGCTATCTCTATACCTGTACAATCGCGTCTGGTACCAGACATGCTGATTCTCTCAATCTAATTGTTTAGCTGCTGATGTAACCACTTGGCTGCCAACGACACTTTTGTACAGTCGTAGCTAGCACGTGACATGACCTCTGACCCACCCTCGTCTGCATGCATCCAGTGATAGCTGCTTGGCAACGCATGCTGATGCGGGCAATACAACCACACGGCCGATACCCCTGCATGACCAGCAGCTGCAAGCAATGAAGAAGCAAACTACACCAGGAAGTCGTGCAATCCGTTGAATGAACGACAATCCGACTTTGATGCTGCAAGTGTGTTGCAGGCTGCATCCACGTTGTGGGGTCAAGTCCTCAACTTGCTGGGCTACGTGCTGTCTGCCTACTGCGTGCTCAAGATGCTGACATGCCTCAAGAGTGTGCTGTTTGGAGAGGACTTCACCACGGATCCGGTCTCACGCGTGTTCAGCATTGTTGTGCTTCTATGCTCGGGGGCAATGTGCGCATAGACATTAAGGTGTGCTGCCGCTTCAAACGGCGCTCAGCTCCTGGTGAGACATTATGGATCAACTTTCGTGCTAGCTACCATCCTTCAAGGCGATGCAATGCAGTGCATGTATGGTTGAATACAAATCAACACCGATATGCGCACGCCCAATTTCGAGTATCTTCAGACAGGCGTTACACAGACTGTTGTGCCATGCCCGTTGCTTTCAGTGTTGTGATGATGACAACGTCGCAACAACCCCAGACAACGATGTGGGGGGCCATTTGTCAAGAGCACTAAGCATGATGATGTCAATCCCGCATAATTTCCAGACAGCAGGCAACCTCGTGCACTACTCCGCATGCTATCATTGCCGGTAGAGTCACAGGCATGTGTTGGTGAATCAGTGGTGTTCCTTGGATGCCTTGCCGACCGGCGGAACCTGAGACTGCAGGCGGCTTCGCAATACATCACGCTGGTGTTCATCGGCTTTGTGTCCTTCAACTCGTTGCGGGCGTTTCTGAAGCACATGCAGCGCTGCTACGCATCCATTGAGGGCCTCTTCGGCTGGATGGCCAGCAATAGCCGTTCATCTGCGGCCATGGCATCGCGCCACATGCTTATCCTCGGGGGCCTGCTCTGTGCTTACACCATTTCATCCGTCATTATGCTGCGGGCGCAGCTTCCTGTTGCACATCGTGAGATTGTGACGCTTGCTCTTGGCTTTGTGGAGGCTGAGACCAACCTCGAGTTTGGTGCAATTCACCGGTGCGCCATCCCTGCTGCATTTCAAAAAATGAAGATGTTTTTATCCTTGCAGGAAGACGAGGCGAACACTAACTTCCAAGGATCCACTCATGATGGTGATGTGTCTTTTTACACTGGAATCACGCTGAGGTTAGGTGTGATGACCGATCCACAGGTTCCTGCCGCACCTGCGGAATGCGCCAGCCCTGCTGCATTCGATTCGGCAAGCAAATGCACTTTTCACAAGCTCTGGCACTCAACGTTGCACCATTGTGTGTTTGGCTCAGACTTGTGTTGCTGCACCGCTTCTTGATAGTCTCGTTTATGGGTCACAGAGCCATGCCTGAGCAAATTTTAAAGCAGGTACTTCACCAGACATTGCAGAATTGGCATGGCTGCTCACATATAGCACGTACCGGCCGGGGGTTGTTTCCTTGTGGGTGTGCACAATGAATCTTTACATGGGCGGCTCTCAGTGTGTAGATGGAGTGTGATGCTGCATGGCCATGCGTCATGGAGTGATGTGGAGGATGTTGACTGTGTACACTAAGCTGTATCACTTCAATTGTGCTGCCTTTGTTGCTGGTTGAATGTTTCCTGCCATTATCTGTGATGTAATGATGACCGTGTTCGGGCCGCGGTATGTGAGATGGAGTGCGAAGATGCTATGTACATATGCTTCAGCACGAAAATTCACAGCTGGCTGCTTCGCAGGTGGTTCAATGGTCTTCAACTGGTAAGCTTAGTGGTGAGCCTTGTGCTATGCTACTGGCAGTTTTCAAGTAAAAAGGCAAACGCCATGGAAATGCATGCATATGGCCCCATGCCATCAGCATATTCATCCATGGTGTAGTCAAATTGTGCATTTCATCCAGGTATAAGACGGAAACTGTTGGCCGATGATGAATTGCTGGACGACAATTCAGCGGCCTGTGATGTACATGGTAGGTTACCATGTTGACAGAGAGCCTGGTCATTTTTATGCCACAATGCAGGGAGGTGAGTGAGATCAGCCATGCGCATTTATTCTAGCTGCATCTATAGATCGTGCATCTATAGATGCATCTATAGATCGTGGTACAAATGCAATTCTCTCATGTTGATTTGTGACTGTTTCACCATTGTTACAAGCGGACAGGGCCGGCAAATCTAGGAAAGGCTACCGAAAGACAAACAAAAGAAAAGAAAAAGGAAGACAAAGCACACAGCGACACAAACAAACAACGAAGCAAGTCAGACCTCAACCGGGCCGTCTGCCGGCTCATCACATCCTGGCTGGAAGTTGTGTCCAACACGCACAGCAATGCGCGAGAGAGAGTTGTAGTACATGCGCGCATTGCCCTTGCAAAGGGCGCAGCTGAGCTCCCGACGCACGGTCCGGACAAAAGTGGCTTTAGACACCCGACCCGCCGCCGCTACCAAATCGCCAAGCTCTGATAGGAACCGCGACGCCGCGACACCCATGCGGCCGTACGACTCCACAGCAAGCGGCACAAAGCCGAACGCGGAGCCCTCGCCAACCGCTTCGAAGTCCGCCCGCTTCCGCGCCTCAGCCTTCGCAGCCGCAGACCCTCCAGCCTCCGCAGCGTCTCGCATGTACGACGCAGCCGCGGGGTGCGTGACGACGCTGTCCAGGATGCGGACGCCACCGTCAGGCCAAACCACGAGGATGTCACCCCGACGTTGACTGGCAGCCCCTTGCGCCCCCGGGGCTGCAAGGCTGCTGTAGAGCGGCTCTGCGCTCGACGCGCAACCAGCGCGGCGGATGGCATGGCGCCAGGCAGAAGCCCAGGAATCATGGCGCACAATTGCCTTGCCAGCGTTTCTTTTCTCACCATTGCTGAAGCGTCCAGGCCTCAGCCGGACCATGTACCATGTAGGTAATTGTACTTCAGTTCGTCATCTTCCAAGTCCATCACAATATGAGGAAATTTCGATACTACCAACAGGCCAGAGTTGAAAAGGGCGAGTGAGTGTTGCTTTGTTACATGTCGTTCTGCTGCAGCATAAACGGATGCTTACGAATCTGAGACCATGCAGCCGTCCACACTCTATGACCGCAATAAATGGCACACATAATAAAAGTGCACGTGCGCAGCTCAACATGAGGAGCTGGCACAGTTCCTTGAGAGTTGTGCTCAGAGTTTGTGATAGGGTGCAGGCTTGTTGCTAGTCTATTCTCGAGCTGGCAAGCTTCCTTGTTCGATGCAATGTGGCGGCAACGAGTTTTCGCAGTAAAGCGCATAACAGCAACTTTTAACTTTAATGAGTGAAAGCAGGTAACATGTACATCACAACACACATCAGCTCCTCACGCTACGTGTGACAACAATTCATCTACAATAATAAAATGCAGTCGAATGAGTACCCAAACCCAGATCGGCTTGGACAGAATGCATAAGGAACATTCAAGGCCAAATTTTCCAGCTTGTCCTACATGCAGCGTGTGAGCATAGATACATACCATCTAACATCTGTAACAATTGCTCACGCTGGTGGATAGTATATGTACAACGATGGAACAGTTCCACAACAGCGAGTGTGGCACACGATGATGTATGTCTCACCTAGATTTATGAATTCAGCCATACCATGCCAACATTGATATCCATATGCATGTACTGTAATGTACAATCCTAGTTGCATGGCATTGTCTACTTGCACGAAGAAATGGATTAAGTAATCATTCACAGGTGACAGCTGACCAACTGTGAGCAGAATATATCACAGAAATGTGCATACAGGTGTTTGAAGGACCGGCTCAAAGGGGCACATAGACGAATTCACATGCCATAGGCCAATCAAATAAGTGCACTCCTAGAGCTAAGAGTGCGCAGCGGTTGAGGCTTTGTGTTGTGCATATTCACATGATTACAAGCAAACCTGTCATGTGCAATGATATGATAATTTTGTGGCTGCTTATCAAACAAAAAAATATGAGTTGATCTGTGCAGCATAGACAACCATGGACTTGTGTACGCAGCATGACATTTCTGCCTACCATACCAGCAGGGCTGCAAAGCAAACACCATAGGACGCCCTCAAAAGGGAGGATGCGTGTGATCGCTATTGCTGAGAAGTGTATGAGAAAGCGCTCAGCATCTTTTCGACCTATTCACCACCTGCTACCTTATTCACACTCTGTTACAGAGCGCTCCGAAAAGGTGATCGAATCATTTTCTGCATATCAACAACTAGACTTCAGCATTGAACAGGAGCAGGCGCTGTACTGTACCGCCATGCATGCTTGAGGAAAGGAAAGAAGTGGTTTATCTTACAGCAGCACTGGCTTACCATGGATCCAAGAGAAACCAGTTGTGCGGCCTTGACCGCGTTTCGCGATGCGCTCCTTCCGTTCAGTATGAATGTTGGCCATGCGGCGCATGCGTTCTGGGTGTTTGCAGAGGAACTCCTGAGCTTCTGCTGCCTCGCCACTTAGTCCCTGCACCAAGGGCCAAGCAGTGATTGCAGTCGGAACAGAGTCTTGCGCGGTGCCATGTGCATGGTACCAATGATTGCCAAGTTCCATATGGTTTTAGCAATCTCGAAGGATTCGCCAAGAGGATGCACCTTGTACGGCAGAAGCATAGGTTGCTTCTTGGTGATGTACCAAGCTCCCAACGGTTCATTAATACTCCGCAACATTGTGCACGCCGTAGATGCTCCGACATGCTCAAAATTTATCTGGCGCATAATTTGTACACGACCTTCTCTGAGACAAGTGATTGCCACAAATCGGGACGAGCTTGATCCTCAAGAATGGGCTTGCTTCCACCCACAAATTGGGTGCACAAATGCATGATAGCTCCGCAGATTGGCACCCCCGCTTGCGATCACATGTGCGAACAGGTCTGCACAGATGCGAGAAAGAGCAAATGGCAATCCGACACACACCTGTATCTGACTGATTTTCCACCGCTTGACAAGCCAAGCTACGATGTCTGCGTAGTCATGAGCAGTATACACCCCAATGCGCTCCGCGACGCTTGCGAAGTTGTTAAAGAGCTCGCTGCGCACGGGCTGGCCGCCAGCGGTGCCGCTCGAGGGCTGCAAGTCCATGCAGCCATCATTCAGCAAGTGCGCGGGCATCACAATGGATGTGCGCATCATGTCAGCGAACGCCAGCATGGCCACGTTGGGATCACGCCGGAACACTTCTTCCATCACTTTCTGATACGCGCTTTCATGTCGCGCCTCGTCACCCTGCAGCGTACAACAGCGCGTGCTCACGTGTGTCTCCCTACTTTCGCGGATGAGCACAAGATGCCGCACATCAATAAAAGTAGCTTGCACAGCACGCACACATGCAGCATGCAGCCACATCAAACTGATGGAGCAATAAAGGGGAGTCATGCTTAGGTCGCCAGGCTGCTTGCAGATGAGCGGGTTCAATGCGGGGGAGAGCCGCACCGCAATGACTGAACAAATGCTTGCAAGGCGCTTGTCTCCGTGTTCTCGAGCATGGACGGCAGTATTCGCATGCGACACCTTCGTGGCCCGCTCCTGAAATGACGTGTAGACGAAGCAGTTCAAGGGGGTTGACGGACATCTGCGGGTCAAAGCCGCTGCCAATGAGGTGCTGAATTGTCACTTCTATGCTACGCATATCCACCTTGCCTGTCAAATAGAGGTACTTGTTGAGGAGATCCCCATGCCTGTTCTCCTCAGCCGTCCATGCCCTATTCCATCGCGCCCAAGATGTGTCATCAGCCCCTGCACGCAGGAACACAGCGCTGAGTGATCATTGTGCATCCCACTCGTATTTGTGCACAAGCGCACACTGATGATTAACAAGAGCGCGTGCTCAGGATCACAGTTTTCACACGAGCAGGCACCCGAAACCGCAAAACGCCAGACAGCTTGGCAGAATCGTTCATCCATCGCACAAATCACATCATCTTACAAAAGATTGTGAGAGGGCAAGTCTCATGTGAGCTTTCAGAGTTTAGCATCAAGCCCATGCGGATTTCAATACTGGCAAGGCGGGTTGCCTAGCACACTAACAAACACTGACCTACGCACGTGCAACATACGACAGAAGTTCTTACTCGAGGCGTGCTCACTCGCGATGAGTGTGTGCGCAGCGCATCCCCGCCCCTGGTCAGGGCAATCGCTAAAGACAAGCTTGATACTTTGTGCAGCGAGACCGGAGGTGTGACCATACCCGACTCATCACGGATGCCCAACATACGGTTGAGCATGCTCATGTACGATGGCAGCGCTTCCTCCGTGACCATGTCGCCGACGAGCGCCACGAGGAAATCGTCCGGAATGTTTGACGAGGAGGCCCGGAAGTCTTGCAACTGATCCATGAAGTCGCTGCTGGAGGAGTCGGGCAGGAAGTCCTGAGGCTGCCACGCGGTTGAGGCCGGTTGCAGCAGTGGCTCGATCGTCACCTCTGCCCAACGTTCCATGCTCTGCAAGCAACCGTTTCGCTGTGACTAGGTTTCCCCAGATAGCTGTGCTGTCCCAGCAAGAGACTGTGTAATCTATGCTGGAATAAGCCATTTACCGCCCATTGGTGCTTACCGCCAACCATGCTGACATGGACAAAGCAGTTCAACTGTGTGCTGAGGGTGCAGCTGCCTGTCAGAATTCTCCAGTTGCCGTGTCTTGTTGCCTGTCTGAGAGTTCGCAACATGGAAATGAGATCATGCAGGGCTATGCAACAAACTCGCGCATACGGGGCTAAAAAAAAATACACAAATGACCAGGCTAGCCACCTTTACACTAATCATCCTGCATTCGTGTACTACGCGAGCTTTATTTCAACCTGGGGTTTGGGATATGTCCAGTTTATTTCAGCTCCAGCCTTGTGATATGCACTGGTAATGCAAATCCAGCTCTAGGCATAGGAAAGCTTCCAAGTGGCGAGCGTTCGCGGCTGTGCATTTGATTGCATAGGGGTGATCACTTTTGTGTGCGATGCAGGACTATATGAGTGTTGACAAATAGAGTTCGTTGTGTAAGTTGCGAGCGCCCCAAGAAGTGGTATATATACAACCCCAACTTGACTTGGCTAGGTAAGGTCCCAGCATTCCGAAGCACATGATACCAAACGTGACTTTCGGCGCAACTACATTAGAATCTTGCGTTATCGGGTCATGCAGCCGACGAAGGCGTGCAGCGACTAGGAGTGTATTTTGTGGTCAATAGGTGATCGATCCCCTCTGCTCCAATTTTCAGATGACACGCCAATTTCAGGCTGAAGCGATAATTTGTCCCTACCAAAATAATCCCCCAGTTCTGCGGGCGGCCTTGACAGTGAACTGCGTGCAGTACGAGGACAGATATCTTTGGCATCTATTTGAGAATACAAGATCAACGGATGGAACGAGTGCATCGGCAAAACAAGAAGGACAAGGATATGCTGAACATATCATCTTGGTCGCATCCTTTACATGAAAGTGCGCCTTATCTCGGCTCCTTGAAATGTGCAATTCTTGGAATGGCGGATAGACATCACGTAACACGAACACGAATAAGATGAAAGTAACGCACCGTGATGACATCCACAGCCACATCCAAGCGTGAAACATTTTCTGGTTTTACGATAACTGTTGGCGACTCCACGAATACTTCATTGCCTCTGTCTTGGCATATGGCAGCGGATAGGGCTGACAGGCGAGCACTTGAGCTCCTAGGCCTCCGTGCAGATTGGATTGTGCTGCACACACTGTGTGCGAGAATGCGCGGCATATGCACACGGAGCAGTCAGCAACGTTGTCAACCGATGTGCTACCCTACAAACTCAGTCGTTCACCAGGAAACCCACCACTGCAATCGTGAGCTACGGAAGAGGAACATTAACCAAGCCGTTGCGCACAGAAAGGTTTAAAATATCTGTTCAAAAATCAGCCGGTATAAATGGTTCAGGCCTGGGATGTTCAAGCGCAGGTGCGTCAGTCACACGTCACGGAATGAGGGCACGTGAGTGAAAATTTGGTATTCAAGAATGACAGCACCTCTCGTACAAACCTTACCTTGCCTTGGACATGCTTATCTGCAGATGTGCTCAACGGCATCGTCATGAGACATCAGCCTCCCAGGTCAAAAGGCCAGCTGACAGTGATCTCATTTGGGGGGAATGTCGTTCGGCCGCGACAGTACTGCTGGTCGCATCCGCTATCACGAGGAACGTGGCCCTGGGACACTCGACTTGCGAGGCGAGTCTACCAAGCAGAGTGCTCGTCAACGAGTTTTCTTCAGGCTGACATCCGTCCCACGCTCTGCATGTGCGATACCAGGTGATGGGACAAGTATTCTCAACACTTACCTGTGAGCGCGCACCTACCGTTGGTGACACTAGCGTGCAGTATCAGCTTGTAACACGGGGTAACGGATAGGCATGTCAGACCAATATATGCTGTATTAGCCGCAGGCAGTATCTGCTTTCCGAGGTAAGATAGTTGATCTGGCAATTGTCCTTGCAAGTCATGGTGAAGTCTGTGGGCTCGTACGTGACGCTGAGAACGGGTCCGTTAGTTTATTTATCCTAGCCATCTATGATGGCTATATATGCACCTTCCACTTTCTATTCTCACACCAGAACTGTACGACCCGCTACAATGTGCTAACCAAGGTCGCAGGTCTGAGGGCTTCCAGGGTGAAGGAATCTGGCAATCAATGCTGACGGGGGTCGTCTAAAGTTGGACCCCAGTCTACGCAGCGGTAGCATGTTCTGTGTACATCGCTGTTACATTGACAAAGTGCGTTCCGTGGGTGGACTCTCAATGCAATACAGGACATTGCCCATCGACCCAAATGCATGAATATTGCAGGTGCTTGAGTGTGTCAGACTAGCGCTTCAAGTCCACTACCTTTCACGTTGCTGCGAGAACTTCACAGAGAAACCTTGCTATGACATGTCCCTGGGGAAATGCTTTGAATTGCACACTGGTCTGAGGCTACAAAGTTTTCAAAAAGCTGGGGGCCATGACGCTTCCCTCAGGTTATCCTCCAACATGCAACTGACATAGGAACACGACAGTCCAAAGAATGCGGCGGTGCAACAGGCAAATCTCAGCTCACAGCCCGATCCAGCGCAAAGCGGTGGATGATCAGGAGTTTCTGCTTGCGAGCCCTGTACAGGCAACAGAGCTGCCAGATCATTGAAGATGGTGGAAGACCCCGATGCAAATGCGACTGTTGCAGGGCCCTGCACTGAGGGTCGACTCGTCCAGAGTACTGAGCGAAGAAATTCCCTCATGAGTCACGTCACTGCATGCCTGGCGGCTCCAATACACTTTGGAGGCAGGGGCAAGTGGTGCTTCTTGCTCTTCCAGGACATGGTCCTTCCATACATCTACCCTATACCGTGGGAAATCAGTGATATGGATCTCTTTGTGAGAGCATGACACTTACTTAGTATTAGTATTCGGGATAAGTTACCTGAGTATTAGATAGAGATGATATTTCGGATAGAACATACAATACCCCAGTAGGTACTCCAAACTGACGCGTGACCATGCATATCACTGAATGTGTGCGGTAGTGCTGCAAAGTCAGTATTGTCTTTTCCATGAAACCATACCTCCATACCACGGGTACATGAAAATCTGCCCATGTCTTGGGTACTGCGACTTGTCAGTGACAAGGACAAAACCACCTCACTTCCAAGGCTGCGCAGGAATGGTTTAACCATAATATAGTAAAAATCATTCCTGTTGTGAATGAACCAATAGTGTCCACCAACTCATAGCAGTGTACAGGGGAAGCTGTCTTCAGCATGCAGGCTTGTGTGGGTACCTGGAGCCATGGGCAACTGCGGTTACTCCCCATTTGCCAGGAGCTGCAAGTGCCAACCTGGACAACCTTTGACAGGCGATTGCACTTGACCTCTTTGTTAATCACATTACAACCATTGGAAATTCTGAGCAAGATTTTCGTGGAGAACAAAGCCATGCGAATTGTCGTGCTGCGTGCACGACAAAAAGGCTGCAGCACCCTCTTCTGTGACGCACTGACCCACCTGAGGCAAGATCTACGGGAAGAAGTAGGATTGGGACTATCTATGTCCTGTGACTTGAGGAATCCGAGGGGCATTGGGCAGGGACAGCAAATCAGGACTGCCTGGTATCAGAGCTATAACAAGATGGACGAAGGCTTTGTGGTGCATGTGTTGCGACACAATTCAAGATGGATGGTCGAATGGATACCGTAACAACAACAACAAGGTCGAGTCTTTTCAAAGCACGACAACACGCTCATTACCGCTGTTCATTTCGAAGGGCAATCAACAATCTCGTGGGCGCCGTGCCTCTGTCTCCAGCAGCACTACTTAATCTCAAGATCCCTGCAATGCATGTTATCAAGGCTTAGCATGATGATTCATAATAACACCATATAATCACCTGACAGCGAGACTTACCAGCTATAAGATATATGCTGCCTGCACATTGATATACAATATGTTAACGTTCCGTTGGAATATCAGTGCAGCAACAGGTCCTTCGCTTCCGCACCATGTACTGCATAGGTGTTATTGTTCATTCAAGCATATATGTGAGAAAGCTGATTTGACGTACACCCCATCGCAAGTGCGCAGTCATGCCCAGATTTCGTTTTATGTGTGCCAGTTATGGGAAGACCTACTGGATCTTGAGATTTGTCCCAGCAAGTGGCAAACCGGCAATTCAAGTGCAGTGCATGAGAACATAGCCAGTGGAGACCAGAGGCACCATTCTTGAATCACGCAGATCAAGCATTAGATCATGCTCAGGTGATATTTTCCTTTCATGACTGAAAGCATACAATGTTATCACTAAGCTCGCGCGTGAAGTGTCAAGTACTGCAAAGCAGTTCAACAAGCCTGGAGAACTCTTCATGGATGGATTGTTGAGGAAATGGTGATAATACTTAACAACATACCACACATCTGAATTGCGCAGACAAGGAATCACGAATTACTCCGCGAACTGCTGAACTAGGTCGGCTCGTTTCAGGAGCAGCTTCAGTCCCTTAGATGTTCAAATACCATCACATTGCGCTCTGGAAAATGTTGTGAGAAACAATTTCATCATTAGCTGCTCCTCAGCACACAGCACAAGACGTGAATGAAATACCATAAAGGATCATCAGACAAATGCCTCGATTGTCAATCTTATTGAGAACGCATGCAGCAGAACGCTGCGGCATTCTCTCAGTCTCGTCATCTAGTTTGCGTCATCATTTGATCCTTTCACACAGCCTGAAAATGCTTGGGAGGGAATCACAATCTATATGGCAGCTCGCAAAACAGAAGCATTACCTGAAGGCACTCCTCAACATTGCATCAACCAGGCACTTCCAGTCCTGCCCTGCATCAACGGAACGCACATCTTGTGGCAGGCAAGGAGGTCGAGTATGTAGATTTCACGATGACTGAGGGATTTGAAGATGAACATGCAGTTTGCACGATGATGAAGGATGGAGACCACAAAAATTCGAGGATGCAAATGCACATCCCCGTCTCAACAGTGTCTACTTGATATGTGCCCTTAGGGGCCCCTAACAGCCACAAGGCCTCTGGTAGATAGCCCAGCACCTTAACGACTGTAGGAGAATAAAGGGCAGAATGCAGTGCAGAATTTACATACCATAGTCTAGACAGAATGTAACGCCCCGCAGGTGTTTGGAGTACCTAGAGGTACGTTAGTTTTTGCTATCTAAGTGTTAAACCTGATATGAAGAATACAAGCGACACACAACGATGATGAAAGTGCACAATTGTTGTCAAGACTACGGTATGGGGCAATGCCTTGTGCAAGACACGGATATCACACACTCCTGATTGAATGACAACAGCGGTCGCGAAACTTACAACAGGCGATGCCACGATGGCAGGTGACACCCAAGTGTCGGCTGCACTAACATGAATAGACATGAGAGGAGTGAAAGGACCGCATTACTGCGGAAACACGGAAACGTGCGATGCACAAGAGCACGATGTAGAAGGTCCAGGTGACACAGCATCAGTGGAGTCATAGAATGGATAAACTGCCTCCTTGTTTCGTTCATTATTCCGCAGTGGTCTGCACATCTGATCAAGAGAACCTTGGCCAGAGGCAGAACAAAGCGAAGTCACACATCTAATCAGAGATGTAATCCTCCTCCACCGATGCACAAGATATCAGCCATAAACATGCGCAGGAACTCAGAACTTCTTAGAGATAAAACCACATCATTTATTCAGTGGATTGACAGATAGGTATTCCTCCTTGTTCCATGCACTCTGTTGCAACTCAGCTGGTTAGCGACGAAAGCAGTACGTCAGAACCGCACCTCTCAAGCCGCAAACTCCATAGCATCTGCAAAGTTGTTACAGAAAAGAACCTACAGAGAGAGTGAATTCGTCACTTGATGCAGACACCAAGTTGACAGAAAAGTAGTTACTGCCAAGTACAAGGTTAAATGGACGCAGACGGCTCTTGCCGCACACATTCAGTCAGAGTATGCCCAGGCATGGAATGGAGCGTACTGAAGTCTTGCAAACAATCGGGGAGTGACAATACGCAAAGCAGATGTTTGGGGTACCTGCAGGAATATATATATATTATATGAAACACTTCGTGACACGCGGTACATCAGGGGGTGCAATGACCCCTTACCCATGGCCGGTAGGTCGACCAGGGGTCGATGTTTTCAAGAGGGGTGTACGGTCGAAATTTCGCCAAATCGACCCACCCCCCTTTTGGACCCCCCTGACCCCGAAAACACTAGGGTAGGTGGTCGACGGTTGCGATCAGAGTATGCCACACCCTGCGCTTCGACCTTTAAGGCATGCGACGCACTGGGATGTGAGGTCCAATGTCCACAATATCATAGACCCTAGCCCACGCTCCTGTTACAATATGCCTGCGCTGAGGGCCCATAAGCCCATCAAAGTATGTGGCGATATTCTGATAGTTATGTCAGCCTTTTGCACGAAGGGCAATGCAATTAGCGTTGCTGGAAAGTTGAGATGCACCCTCATTAGCTTGGTCGAATAGGACACTCGATAGCTCCCCCGTCAAGATGTGTTCAGCGCAATCTATTCGGTGGAGTAAGTAGTATGATAGTCGCACAAGACATATACGTCTGGACTTCTTTGTTCTACCCGATGAAGTCTTCATACATCGCTGCCAAGACAAGATGGCGTCGTCGGTTGGGAGAAGCCAAAGTTCACAATCGATAAGTTCACTTATCGATTGTGTGAGCTACAGAGTGAGCATTGGGATAACAAACTGCAGTTTTGTTGGGTGTCATATTTGTCACCCGGGCCGACGGTGCATTGCACCGAGAGTACATGGACATTTGCAGTAAGGTAGCCACGCAGGACTCAGATTGGGTGAGTGCCGCAATAACGTCGCATGTGCAACCAGAATTGTTGAGCAAGCATGGACAATTTACAGAGATTTTGGATGGAGTGATTTCGGCAGCCATTCAACAAACAACATGGTTTTAGCAGCGTGGGGCAAGCTAGGTTCAGTGTTGGGTGCAGACCGTGGTGTGGAACTTCACCGAGCCAGGGGAGGGGAAAAGCGATTGTGACCATCACTTTTGCGCAGATTGGTCCTCGGATCAAGCAACATGTGCGGGATCATTCTATTTTGCATGGTCCCACCGACCTTGCATTGGCATGCAGCTCCATTACGGACACAAAGGGGGTCGTATTAAAGAAGTCGACCACGAAGATCAAGAAGTACATGACTGTCAAGGGGATTAAATTGTTCTTCTCTTTGCCAAATAACGAAAAGAGCTATGGGAACGCTGATTACTTGCGAGCGCGAGACATGACTGAATCCGGCCCTTGGAAGTTCTCCCTGCGGAACTTTGCAGGCACGGCAGTGCAAGGAGTAGAAATTTGGTGCGATGGTTCGTTAATGTTATCATGTATTACATTAAATGCATGTTGGCTAATAGTGTTTCACCAAATGTAAGCGGTTTGCCCACCTTGTCATCCCCAAATTATGATTGCTTTGTGTGGCACCTTATGATACAACTAGTTCTTGGTGTTAAGTGTTGCCCTTATTTCAATCTGAGTGGGCCCAAACGTTATTTCTGGCGGCCTCGGGAAGGAGGCAAATCAAATCCATGTAGCTTTTGGTGATCAATCTTGTGCATGTGATTCACTGCAATCTGACATGGGCGCTGAGGCCCGCGATATCAACGCTAGGGAAAGCGCTTGCACTACGTCACTTTGATGAGGGTAGGGTGGTCGACTATCGGGCCCGGCAACCCGACCGCCCTCACACTCGTTGCCCGGGGGGCTCCAAGGGTGGAGGGTCACTTTGCGCAGCCCGACCCTAGCACGCTCCCCACTGAGGGCTCGGGGGGTAAGGGGGTAGGGTGCCATTTTGAGGCACCTTCATTACACCCCCTGACGTACCGCGTGTCACAAAGTGTTTCATATATGTATCTTTTATCTTTGTGCTTCATCTAAACGTTATGGTTGATCTACTGAAAATTGAAACTCCTCGCTAATGCAAGCGCTCAATAGTAGTCTAGATTACGGTAGCTGCTTTCTAAGAAACAAGGATATGTATTGGGTGTGTCTGCATTGAGAGGCACGCTCGAAGAATGCATTTATGTGTCGTCGAGATGTCTTCACAAGTTTATGGCACCACACTGCCATTGAGTAGGTCAGCATGGCTTCCTAAGTGAACATTTCCCTCTTCGCACATCACTGACTCCCACAGTCAAAGCTTCGCTGCTGTGGTCGTGGCGGAGACGCGGTGCCAAAAGCCTCCTCGTTGTGAAAGCTTGTTTGATGATTCCCCTACAGGCCGAGAAATTCCCGCAAGCCTGTACGGACGACACACTTGCCAGCACGAGGTATGCTATCAGGTGCACAATACCTGGTCATTGCTTGCACTTGGTTTCATAGTCCAACATCACAGGCCATAGCTATTTGCATTACTTCCGACAATATGAACAAATAACCCAAGGATCATACCTCACAGTCAGGCCATCCTCTTGACCCAGCCCAAGCACTTGCTTCATCAGATCCCCATCCTGGACAACCAGCAAGCAGTGATACACAGCTCAGACAGCACAACACAACACATTCTTGTTTGTCTGTGTAAAGGGATATTGGAGGATTTTTGACACGGAGCAGACGAGAAATCATCCCGCAACACGATCCGCCATCGATGTAGCACACGAAGTAGGGCATTCAGGCATGGAAGGCCAGGATGTCCGGGGTACAGAATGTGTGCATGCACTGCATCGACGAGCCGGCTGAAGGATGCAGCGGACTGTCTCATACCAATCGCAGGCAAAAGTTAGCTGTAGGCAAAAGTTAGTGCACTCGAAAGATAAAACAAAACACTAAATTGGCGCTCCACCGTACCCAAGATCCAAGTTCTTCACACGCTAGCAATGTACCAACAAGACTGGCGTCTGAGCTTGCGCTGTGGAGCTCGCATGTCAGCCGACGACATCTGCTGGCGGCGTTCACCTGCAAGTATGCAAAAGTACGCTCAAATTGCAAGGAGGAACTGAACTGCGATACAGTTGGCCGCACAGGTTTGAGATCGCAAGTACTCGTCATGCAGTTGACAGAACATCAGTCGAATAGGAAGACTGTAGGAATGTGCCACTGAGACAGGTCAGCCAACAGCCCACCAGAAAGGACATGCGCTGGTTTTGAAATGGCTTGTATGATGTATGCTAACCATGACACCTGCTGTCTCACTGGGGGACAGAAGGCAACACCTCGGCTAGCAATGCAGCGTTCAAAGCACCACAACCGACAAACACAAGAGACACCAATGCTCATAAATCGTCGGTGTACTGCAGCGACTGCACATCACGGCACGACATGAGGCGACGTCGAGCATGTCGAACAGATCACCCACGACACAGAGTTTATTATCTGCTTCCTAATGTTCGCCAGCCGCAGACAGGCACGCTGCTTTATTCAGTGCTGAATTGCACAGGCTCAATCTATCAGTGTTATCATCAGCAAAGAAACGTGCTCGGTCCAGAACCCTAGCAATGCACATGCTGACGCCGCCAGGCTGGCTGCCAAAGGCTGAACGTCTTGATCAAGGGCTCGGTGTTGGCGGTGTACGTAAAGTACGGTTCGATTCGTGCCAGGCGATTCTCCTCATTAGAATCAGTAGAGGGAACCAAAGATCTTCATAGCCCATGACGTTAGCCGTCAGCACATATGTACAACCATGTGAACGAGCTGATAACTAGATATGCTATGCGTAGAAGATACAATGAATGCACAGGTTGATCCGCACCAAAAGTGAGCGCCGCCTTGGCTAGGGACGTTCATTGTCTTGCCGTCGTCATCTTGTCTTGGGGTCGAAGGGGCGAGTTTGTGAACGCCTCATGTGCACGCTTCCGTGTGGAAGCAGCACTATGCTGAAGTTTGAAGCATCCATGCATTTAAGGGGTTTCTCGATCAGGTGGAAGGCCCTTGTCAAGGAAGCTGCTCGACGATGGCTCTATCGAAATCTGTCTGAAGATAGCCTACTGACTGTTGGCACGAGACTGTGGTCTGTGTCGTCACAGTCTGTGACGAGTTGCTCCGTAGACTACGGCGTAGACCACATCGTAGTGGAGCTTTGCTGGGTACTGACGAGGGATGGACTTTGTTGCTCGACGCATACGAAACTACAATGAACAGCCAGCTCTCCAGCCAAAAGTTAAGACGCCACGCGTGGCGTGTCCGCAAGCATTGCGCACGGAACGAGGACCTAATTGAAGTCACCAACAACACAATGCAACGAAGAAAATGAAATTACAGCGTCTCTGGGAAGCGATGACAATATCCATTAGATGACATGATTCTTCGAGGTAACGTGCTGAGCAGCAGCAGCAGTCGTCCAGCAGACTGATGGTTGCATGATATGACAGGGGGTGTGACTTCGAGAACTGACTGGCTTCTGGGGGCCCGAGGAGCTTGGCACCGTGTTATTGCAAGAGAAACATACATGTCACGAGAACCGACAACCTGTTTGTGTCCACGACAGATCAAATTACAGGGAATCAACATTGCAGAGATCTCCCACTCCACATTTGAGTTTTATGCCCCTCGATAAAAAAGCCTGCCGGTGCCCCCCGGAGCCCACGACAGATGCACTTCCTCAGTACCGTCGGCCTAGACCATAACGCACACCCAAACCAGGTCCACCGGGTTGGTTGCTTTGGCAGCAGCTGCAGCTGGGAAATTAGAGCCACTGACGCGGCCCATCATGTTCCTGATGAGTGGGAGCGGTGCAGCGCTGTTGGCACCGTTTCGGCTGCTGTTTTCTCGACCTGCAGCAACTTCGGCTGGCGCGACCCCGGCCTTGTACCGCGCATTGCGTGGGCCTATAGAACCTAACGACGCAGTGCGCCGTTCTCCCGTTCCCAGAATTGCCCCCGGCTGGAGGAGCCCCCTCGTGCGTTGGCTCCGCAAAAGCGCTTGCCGAAAACGTACTCATCGGCGCTGCTTTCAAGCCAGATAGTTCGCGAGAGATCCGCCGTGCCTGCGGAGGTGCCGGGGCTTTCATGGAGCTTGAACCGGAGACCGCACTGCGAGGGGAGACCTGATGCCAACTTGAAAGTAGGGATGCTGGAGGCACTGTGCAGCGGTTGGTCGCGCAGCAGGGTCCCACGCACATAGCGATGTCATCAACTCAAGCGCTTCTGGTGATGCTGACGGCACAAGCTTTGCAAGGGGCACTTGGCTGAATTGCGGGTAGCGGAAGTTCATTTGCGCTGCCAGCTTGATGCCCGTCGCCCCATGTCTGCTTGTTTGGCGTACCCATCACTGAGCAGATCTTGTAGATTTCATCTGCTTCCGATGAACCTGCCTCATTTACTTTCCTTTTGAGCATGATATACATCGATAAACCACGGCACATGATGATGATGTATCTTTTTACAACACTACCGCATCCACATGGACATTGGCACATGCTGACACAAATGCCCATGCTGTGTCGTTAAGTTTCTGGCATAGCCTGGCGGGAATGTACGTGTGTAGACCGCTAGTGGAATCAGAACGCTGTGACATTGACGAGAGCGTTCCCACATCGAATATGCAGTCAACGAACATTGCAGGCCACCAGGCAATGTCGACACCCTCTACTGGCATTCTGTCAATGCAAGCAAGCTTGCTTTGCACGCTTTTCGAGCCTAAGAAGGAAGCATCTTGCAAGGTGTTGCATTTGCAAAGCGGACGGAACAAGCCGAGGTGCGGGCATGCCTGGAAACAGAGGCCGCAAGGTATAGAGCTCTGCCATGATGGCCCCCATAGCAAATAGGTCGATAGGCGCGCTGTAGTAGGGGCTTCGAAGCAGCACTTCGGGCGCACGATACCATCGTGTGCTTACGTAGTCAGTGTACGGAGGCCGACTTCGAATTTCGCGCGCCAAGCCGAAATCTGGAGCACAGAGCGACACAGACCTCACGCCACCACAGTGAAAGACAGGTAAACGTTAAACCTTTCAGGTTTGTCTAACGAAATCAAAATACATTCGGCACCTGTCCACTGATCTCAGACTCGTTGCAACTACTCACTGCCGATGAAATGCTTTCCATGTTCTGAGATTGTGCTGAACAGCTGCACCGCGCCAAGCGCCCATTGGGGTCAGATCACACTTCTGCTTGCAACAGATCACCAACCGGACATCAATAGTCGGCGCGGACCTGCAATTTTTACAGTGTCTTGCTTGACTAGCAGATTCTCTGGCTTCATGTCTCGGTTGAAAGTAGCCGTGCTTGTGCATGTACGCCAGACCCTGGAAAATCTGATAAAGCCAGTTCCGTATCCTGCTTTCTGGAAGCAGCTTATCCCGATCCTTCATCACCTGCAAGATGTTGGGAGGAACTGTCAGTAAAGTGACGACAAGATGCACAGATGGCAGTTCATGGCACAAGTCCCATCCTTCCATACATTGACAACTCCGCACTCAGGGATGCAATCCAGGACAGGATGTCTGATGTCAGGACTGGATTCCCTCCAAGTAAAGCTATGACGCAGCGGAAGGCATTCAACAGTTGATTACTTATGTTTGAGCCATAAGATTGCCGCTACCTACGCTGGGAAGGTTTGATTCACGTTGCTGCTGAAGGGCTACTCACAAGCTATCAACCAGCGCATGCATGTTGCCAGCTATGCGTTTGTATATACAGTTCAGGACACTTTCAAGGTATACCAGGAGAGACGATAGTGTGCCGATGCGAGGGCCTCCCTCCACTTGTGTTGTGTTTCACCAAAAAGTGCATCATGGCTGCATGGACAATCCTTGTGCACCGGTAACAACGAATGGGTCATGCTGCTTTGTTAGGAGTCATCCATAGGAACGACCACACGCCATGTCGCCGTCCACCATAGACCATGTGCCACTGAATGTTCGCATTGCAGGCATACCACATCAGCAAGCGCACCTGGTATAGATTGCAATCTAAATACTCGAAGACAAAGTAGAGCTCGTCGTTCTCCCGGATTACCTCCTTCAACTTGACCACACAAGGGTGATTCAGCTTCCGCAACGACATCACCTCTCGCAAATTCATGCATTCCTCCCAACTGTAAATTTTCTCTTCATCTTTTTGATAGCCACCTGTATGTGCACTTGGATATTGTCAGCACAAGCTATCATGTAAGGCACACGTCTAGCAAAGAATCATGGGAGACCATATCAAGAGTTCTCCTTGATATGGCAGAAAAGACACTCCATCCAAGTATGATGCACTTGTGCAACATGAGGCTGTGAGCCACCGCACCACTTCATTCGTCTGCCTGTTGATTGCCTTCCAAACACTGCCATATGTCCCATCTCCTAGCTGCTTTACAACCTTGTACCTGCACGAAACCACTCAGTAAGCCCGCCACAGTAGCTCAGCTGCAGTCGTCACCCATCGATATCATGACAGGACACCGCCACAACGATCTGGTTCACTGGCGTGACCATGCAATGCTGCAAGTGGCTCAGATACACAGCAATCTCAGCCGCCGGTTGTCTGGTAACACAGCCTCTTCACGATATTCTCTGATCCATCTTCGCTGGTCCATCTTCGTCTCTGTGGTATTGTCTCAGGTATTACTTCCACCAACTTCCACCCGATCCATTGCAGAATGACGATGATGACTGTTCATCAATGCATCACATCGAATGTGCTGTCTTGGGTTGCTTGTTGACTTGTTCCTGCCATTGTCTATATGATGTAATGATGACTGTTCATCCATACATCGTGCCATGCGCATGACACCAAGGGAATGGTGTGCATATCTTCTTCTCACCATGTACGGAGCCTCAACTTCCTGCCTGCTCCCAGACTCACATCATGTCCTTTCATGTCCGTAAGTCCCCGTATGAGGGTTCACAAAGTTGCAAAGAGCTACAAACACTCCTGAAAGTGAGTTGAAAATCATTCAGTACAAGATGCTGAAGGTGATGGCACAGTAGTGCTGACAACCTGAGTTGACATCCTGTGCTCATGGCGTCATATTTAACGTGCTCACTGCTCATGATCACGCTTGACGGGTGCATTTCTTCTAAATGTAAACGTCAAAACAAGAGTGAGATGGCGATAAGCAGAGATGCATCGATGGCAGCAAGAAGCAAGACACATGACGGTCGTCTGGTGAGTGCTGCAGTGAAATGAGCAAAACAGTGATTGGGTTAAGGTTTGGATAATACCCAGCCAAGTGGTTACTGTTGAGAAACAACATTACAAAGGCAAGGCATCTCGGGAGATGATGATGACCTTTGTCCCTAGTTCATTGTCTCTTGAGACTCGACATAAACAATCGTCCCTTGATCCGAAGGTAACAAATTGATGTTCTCCAACAGTTGCCACAAGTACTGAGAGGCTGTTTGATGTAGACCGCTTTGCCAAGGCACTTGGTAATGTCACATCCAGATAGGGATAGGCCTGCTTACCTTGTGTCCCAATTTTCGGGACTCGTTCATGTGCTTAATGAGCCCTGAATTGTTGATCAGATGCGCAAAGTCTCTAACGATAGGAGCATACAACAGCATCGTGCTTTCGCTCGCCCCAACATATGGCTATGGACACTTGTGTTTGGGTGTAAACACCTTTCACACGAATCTCTTTCCGTGCGACCATGCAAGGATGCAATGACGCATTGGAGACGCATTGGTGCAAGAACCAAAATAAGAAAGGCTTTCCTGATTCCTTCGTTGGGTGTATACCAAACGTCAGGAAGCAAGCCCCACTTGCAGTATCCACTACGGTGGGCAATAGAATTTGAAAATATGCAGGCCGGTGTAAGGGAAGCAACGTTTTTGAAATTAACTGTCGATGTTTGTGCGGTGATGATGCAAAGCTTGCGCGGTGTAGGGTGAAATGTGGGTGGTGCGCCGTTACCAATAGGGATTGTATTTTCAAGGTGCTACCGCGCAAGGCAGTTGGTGAGCGTACTTGTTCCATTTCGGCAAGACAAACGCTCGTTAAAAATTCATGGTAGAATGATTGAATCATATTTAAAATGACTTGAGTCAAAGCTAAGGGACTATGTTTCCATCTTCCAAGGCAAGCACGCGACTGTCCCCTGCCATAGAATGATGCAGGCCCTGGTTTCGAGCCTAGGACACACGATGCCAGCTTCGTACTGAATTCCTTCCACAAAATTATGAGGACGAGATGTGAATTGAAAGCCTGTAGATCACCATGTGCAAAATCACCTTAAAAGCTCTACCCTGATTCGAAAGGACAAGTCTTCTTTGGTTGTTGCCAGTCGTGAACGCAAAAGAGCGACAGCAAACACACAGAATACAAGAAATACCATAGAAAGATGGCCACTTCATCACATGCATGCAGATACCTTCCTGCCAAAAAAAACGGAGGGGCAACTCATTTCTCAATGTTGCCA
>NW_028323448.1:0-48546 GCF_984573655.1 Nuphar pumila | reverse complement strand
CGGCACGCCGCAGAACATCTTTGTGCTGGAGGAGGGAGCGCAGCATGTCGCTGTGGGTACACCATCTGGTCTTCACAGGCAAGGCCAAGCGAGCGCTGGGGTCAAGCACCAAACGCTGGAACAGCTTGTGAAACGCGCCTGCCCGAAACACAGTGGAGATCTGCTTGGCGTGCTGGAGGAGAGACTTGATGATGGGCACCTCGATCTGGTCCAGCAGAAACAGGTTGAGCACGTGAGCGGCGCAAGGGACCCAGAGCATGCCCTCGAAGAGAGGGAACTTTAAAAGCTCGCGGGCTGTTGCAGGCATGACGTTTGTGGTGTCAGATGTCATCACAGACACACGGCCGCGGGGGATGAGGGGATCGCTTGGGCTGAGGTTCTCGTCAAGCTGCAAGGCGCACAAGAGGGACCTGCAAACCAACCTACCTAATAAATCACCTTGATGTTTTGCGTTGTACGAAAAATATACAGAATGTCAAGAATTCATTAGACTGTCTTCTCATGGCCAATAAGAAGCTGGTTGCTCATCTTCATGACAAACTGTCCAGCAATTCAAACGCAGAGGTTGGGGCTCGAACGGTGCCGGTGATAACTTTGAAGAATTGCATTTTCTCACGCCCAAATGACTGAGTCAAGCCATTCACAGCATTGTCTATCGTATAAATTATTGATAAGCATGTTGTCCAACTTCAAAAGCATACCGGTGGACGCCATCAGCGGAGTTTGCTGCACTGTCGGACTCTGTGTTTTCGTAGCACGCTGCAAAGATTGATAAGCCCGGGCCTCCTGTTGTTATGGCTGTGAAATGCTTGTTAGCGCGGGTCCAGCTGTCGTCCTCGATCGCAAAGCAGTTCTGTTGTTTGAGCTGTTGTGCCAGCGTCTCGTGAAGGCGGGAGTAGAGGTCGTCGACGCGTGCCACGATGGTGCCCGTGGAAGGTACAGTGTAGCGGCGTTGACTGATCTTCGCGACATATGCCCGAAAGTAGCGGGAGGTGACAAAGTTGAATGCAACGTTCTTCTCCACCAGTGCCTGGGCCAGCAGTGTTTCAGCGTCCTTCCGTTCAGCCTTGGTCGCCATAGACTTCATCAGGCCCTGGTTGAGTTTCAGCTGCTGCATAAGCACAAGATGTGTCAACATTTGAAGAGAAAAGGCTCCGCATATTGTGCACATCTGCACTGTGGCATGTACTGCAGTTGTGCACCACACTGCATTCAGCCTTGCAAGAACACGGCCTCCAGTGAGGATCATTCTCACTAAGGCTTTTTTCCGTTCCATACTGTGAGGCCATGCACAAGCTGACAAGAACGATGACGATGGGCCACTGCTGCCACTCTATACATACCCTGTGCAACAGAGTCAGCTAGAGCGACAACGTACCGAGCTGGTGTGCTTCGCCATCTCTTGAACACCATCAGCGTTTGCCCAGTCCTCCGTCAAGCGGAACGCCTCGCACTTGTGCAGAAGGTGCTTCTTGCGGTTTGTGCTGGGGTTAAAGCTCATCTGGTGACCGCAGCACTTGCACTGCATCTTCGCGTTTGCGTCTTTGAGTGCCTTTGGAAGAGCTTTTGGCGCGACGTCTTTGAACTTCTCCTCCTCAACAGCCACCCAGTGCGGATGAATCCAATCGACCTTGCGACCAGAGTCACCAGACCTCACCGCACTGCCGACACGTGCAGTACGCTGAGACCCCGCCAACACAGTGATATTCCCCTTGTTCAATACAACGCATTCCAGCCGTGCCTGGCGAGTCTTCTTGACACCGCCTGAAGCAACAGCCCCACAACTGCGTCCCCTAGTCTCGACGCCCTCACTCCCACTCGCCCCCAAGAAAAATTGGCGCCCCGCAGAAGTGACCCGCCTGCCTGAAGTCGAAGCAGCAGATGCATTGCATTGCGTGTCGCCAGACGGGCCAGCAGCGTGTGTTTCATGCTCAACTGTGCTATCGTCTCCCATCCTAGCGCGCCAGCCTTAAGGCAGGCCGCATCCAAGCTGCTTACAGCGCCTTTAACGTGGTGCGCACAGGCGTTGTTTAACGTTTAACGCTTGTTTCAGACTGGCGAAGTTAAGATTAACGCCTTCGTGGTTAAAGCACGATTTGAATTTTAAGGGTTAATTCAAAAGCGTTAAACAATTAAAAAATACCCTTTAAAAAGCTTTAAACAATTAACTTCGAAGCCTAACTTAAGCACACTCGCTTGGTCACGCGATCAGGGTCCGACCGCACAAGGAACGAATTGAGGGTGCTCATGTTTACAAAAAGTGTTCGAACTGCAATCACACTGCCAACGCCTTTGCATATGTTGGCCAGCCAATTTCGGGTCGTCTAACACGTTTCGAATTACGATTTGAGAATTTAGCGCCATGTGTCAGACGCTCGCGCGGAAAGGGCAGTTTGCGGGTGCACCCACGCGGGTGCAAAGCCCGCGGGTTACCCGCGACGGGTATATTTCGGCTCGCGGATACCCGCCCAACAACCTAGGTGTTCAACCAAATTGTAATTTTTGTTTTCGTTTCAAGACTTTTTGAATCTGGACTTTTTGGTTTGGGGGGTCTGCAGGATGTCGGGTATGGGTGTTCAACCAAATTGTCATTTTTGTTCCTCCCCAAGACCTTTTGAATCTGGACTTTTTGGTTCGGGTCTGTGTATGTGTAGGCCACATACATCATAGAGGCGTTCGCGTACGTACCCTGAGACGACACACCAATTCGGTCCATTCCATCGCATGGTCCCCGTCCCGGCGAATTCGTCGCGACCGCGTCTACTGACAGTATGGCCATCATATGGCGCGCGAACGACGGCGTTCTCGTACATACCCTGGAAGGACATACCAGTACCGTCAATTCCGTCGCATGGTCCCCGTCCGGCGAATTCGTCGCGACCGCGTCTACTGACAGTATGGCCATCATATGGCGCGCGAACGACGGCGTTCTTGTACATACCCTGGAAGGACAAACCAATACCGTCAATTCCGTCGCATGGTCCCCGTCCGGCGAATTCGTCGCGACCGCGTCTACTGACAGTATGGCCATCATATGGCGCGCGAACGACGGCGTTCTCGTACATACCCTGGAAGGACATACCAGTATCGTCAATTCCGTTGCATGGTCCCCGTCCGGCGAATTTGTCGCGACTGCGTCCGACGACAAAACGGCGCGCATTTTCGCGTGGGCCGGCTGATGATGTACCGCCGCCTCGTGTTATTCGTCGTCGAACTCATGATCCTGCCGATATCTAATGGTTTTTTTTGTGCACTCTGTTTCTGATGAAAAAAAAAGGTGGAAAAAGGCTGGAAAGAAAAAGCATTTTTGTTTACAACAGAAAAAGACAATACGGTTGGCGCCCAAAGTGCGGCTAACCTAACATTTTTCTCCACTTCACATACTTTAGATTCACACATTTCCCCTCACACAGGGACAGAGAAAAAGAGCTTGCCCCTTGCTGTGTATGGGCTGGCCACGACGACGTCCAATGTGGGGCTTGAGCTCAAAGATGCCGCCAACTGCTAGAAAGCACAATTCTTTCAACACTCCCAAAGCCATCCCAGCACTTACTAAGAGCGTCGACAGCAGCAATCGAGGGCTCAAAGCGGTGGCTACACTCAAAGACTTCTTGCATTCTTGTCATTATTGTTGGCAATGGCCCCCTGCGCGGCCGAGGTGCAGTCACTGCCATATGCAGTCAAAACAAAGAAAAAGTAATACGCCTGCCAAATGCAGTGTAAACAACTCCTCGCGCCCAGCTCATAGGAAGCTGGGCGCGAAGAATTTTTTGGTCATGCCTGAATGCTGACTTTCGACCGAGTGTGGTAACATGTGGTGACACTGCCAGTTCCACACCTACCCATTGTTTCAAATGTAGTGCGAAAAATGGTTGATGTGTTAACAAAGTTGTGTGTCCGCCCACGATTCGTGGGGTCGCGTGTTCAAATCGCGATATAAGTAAATAAATCAATCAATCGGGGATCACGCCAGGTCCCCGGTTTGGCTCGCACGTTATGCCTCAGCATGCGCAGGCGAAGCGCATGTATGTAGCGCTTGACACAAGTGTGTCCCTCGTGCGTGAAGGTTATCACGCAACTCTGCGGATTCAAAAGGTTCCTGAATCCATGCGCAGTATGGTATCGCACTCGTGTTCTTCAACACAGGCGCCTGCACTCCTTGTGAGTACTCGCAGGCCCGTTGGTAACGAGTTGCATCGTCGTACCAAGAATATTCACGTCTGAAAGCTTGCAGTCTCGAGAGTAAATTGAGGCGTCACTCAAGCAGGAGTGGCAGTGACCCGGACGATCTGTTGTGATCCCGAAGGGGCGGGGATCCAGAAAATGCCGTAGGGGCGAGCGTGGCTGACGGACTTTGACGTGATCCTCACTTTGATTGCGCCATTAGGCCCACTCACAAGGTTTGCTGTCGGCAGTTTCCACTGGCTGCCCAACTGGCCGTTAATCTCGCCGGCCCTCCAGGTGCCATCATTGAGGAGTGCGTGGACAATGCGGATCCCATCGGGCGTGTTTGCAATGATGAGCGGCAGGTAGTTGCCACTTTTCGATGCGCCAATTGCCCATGCAAACTTGAGCCTCGTCATTGAGTACCTACAGCACATGTGTACCTCGTTCGGAAGTTGAAAAGAGACACGCCAGTTCACAAAGGGCGCTGCTAACAACAGGCGCGACAGCCAGGGGGCTGATCTAGCGCCTAAAAGGAAGGACGCAGCATCTCCTAAAGGGGGGGTAGAACTATTGCGGTTCCCGGCAGGCCCAACTGATGAAGTGGCCCACACAGCTGTGGCATTGTACATCAAATCTATGCGCCTACAGGTCCCAAATTCAGAGTGGTGCGCACACTGGAAGCAACAACAGACTATTTCCCAGGAGTAGGTGGAAACATCCAACACAGACAGTTCAACAATTCTCGGTAAATACTGCCAGCGACGCGAAGCATGAGAGTATTATGATGTATTTGACGGCATAATCCATAACCCTGGCAAGTGTAAACCACCTATGGTCAAGTGGTTAAATTGCCACCTGTGATCCGAGGGGTTCCATGTTCGAACCTTGGTTCGGCGCACGCAGTTTTCCGGTAGGCCCAAGACACTGATGCTCAGAGAAGTTGCTCTTGCACCAAAACTCGCCGTAGATTACGCCTGTCGCATTTGGCGGCGCTTAAATTGTTATTGTCACAACTCTGGCACGTACCTTTTTTCGCTTTCACAATTGGTATATAGTCATCTATGTTTGAGTACTCAAATGTAGACGACAAGTCAGCGCTGAATTCTGAACTGCTTTCTCACTGCGCTCGTGGTTGTCGTGGCAGCCCAGTGTAGCTACATCGTTGTGTGGCGCTTGCATGGTCGTATGCCTCAAGATCTGGGTTGCGAAAGTCACCCCCCTCCTGCCCTCACTGTTAAGTGTGTCGATCATTATTATTTATCATTGTGATGGCGTGGGGTTATGGTTCGTAGCTCTTGCTCTTTCTCTGTGCGATGTAATGATGGCGTGGGGTCTTCAATCACAGAAAGTGTCAGATACTTCATTGGCAGAGCGTTACAGGACCTCGAGAGTGCATTGACCTGTGACCGTCATGGTCATCACGGCAAACCAAGTTGTGCGCAACACTATGCACACAGAGCAGCTTGCGGGCGCGGCTCTGACAAATCTTTCGCAGCGGCAAACCGTCTGACTCATATGGCCCTCGTATCGGTTACTTAGTCACATCATGTCCTTGTGGGCAAGAGGCGCACCCTGGCGGTGCGCTTTTAAGGAAGCTCCATGTAACTTTGCGGTTGTTCCACAAGTTGATAGATCCAAACTGGTGTTCGAGGTAGGTTTTCGAGATATCAAGGTGGTTGCGGTCCGTGCGACACCAGTAGTTGTTGTCGGCACATGAGTCGGCCACAGTAGCATAAATGACCTTGTGCTGTTTGGCAATCGCGTCAGGTGTGGTGTCGTACATCTTAATGCCAAACCCTGCATCAGTGTACACTTAGTGTAGCAACCCTGGCACAACTGTTTCAGGCACATCCTTGGTTGGACGGGTCCAAGACCATGTGACGAGCTCATACACTAGAACAGTATATGCATGATTGAGATGCGGTGATATGCAAAGCATATCGATTGTATCAGCAGAGATCGATGTATACGTCATGGGTGGATGCGTTGTCACGCAGCCTAAACAGCAGTCTGGCGGTGGTGACAAGTGGTTCTACATGAGAAAGAAAAGAAAAGTAATACGCCGGCCCAAACAGGCGGCGTTGACGACAGCCAGGGCTGACTCGCGCCCAAATGGACTACATGAGAAGAGTAAGAAGTAGCAGGCCCTAGGGAGCCAGAACAAGCTGCTCACGTCCCGACCAGTTGGCAGTGTGGACGGGCCTGCCATTTTCGAGAAGTCTGTAAACAGCTTGTGTGTCACCTTGGGCTATAAGTCAGCCCCCTTCAGCTTGAGTGTCGAGAAACGACAATCTGGTTTGCATGTGAAACTGCCACAACCGGTGATGTTCCTGGACTTCCAACAACTGGAAGTAACTTCAAAAGCACTTGAAACAGAGTACAACGCTTCTCATTAGTCAATAAAACAAATAGGGAAGCATGCCATGGTGCCGCCTCCGCTGTTGATAAACTTATTTGCCGAAAAAGGTGAGTGTCCATATACGCGATGCGATGCGTTTCAAGAGCAGCAAGAAGCGCAAAGCATGTTGCTAACCCCAGAGATGCTAGACTCAACTCAACACTCTGATCAGACTGACACGGCCGGCCCCAAAGCGGCTTGGAGTGGACAAAACTCATGTCCACTATGTCCTTGCAGAATGCAAGTAACATCGTCCAGGCAATATGATGAGAGGGCGCAACAATCAACATGTTTCACAACAACGGTCAGCATTGGATGACAAGTAAGCGGACATACGCACACGGAGGCGGCCGTTTGTAGGCCATCATACACGTGGTGCTGTGAGAAGCAGACTGACAGCAGCAATCAAGTGTGTGGTCAAATGTAAGATCTGGAGTTGCGCACAATGAAAGGGTTATTAACGATATGTGGATGTTTGTGTAGCCCCAGTCACAACAAAGGAGACGCACCGCCATTCTTGATGCAAATTTTGAAGTTATTTGGGTCGTTGGCGCCTCCTGTGCAGCCTTTGCCAACCTGAATCTTGACGATGCGCCCGCAGTTCCTTCCGCTTGCAAACCGACCAATTGTTGAGGATGACGGGCCGAAGGTGTTGAGCGCGACAAACCCGAGCGCCCTGCCATTATCATCTGTCAGCATGGATTGAGGTACTCCGCAGCCGCAGTATGGCTGCCCGCACCCATCAAAGTATGTTGACAACGCATCATTACCTGCAATAGTAAAAAACATGTTGTAGTTGGAGTGTATCTGGCAGAATCCTGTTCAGCAGGGGCAAGCACAATGCTAGATAATGCCAGGCACAGTATGAACGTGCATAATAGCAGCGATGTTCTGATCTGCCTAGCAACGACAGCCATCTTGTATGCACGACCGAAATGAAGGCATGATGGAAGGGTCTGTCCTTTTGTGAAATTGTGCAACTGTGAGAGCAAAATTGCCGTCATGCATGGCAGAGGACAGATGAAAGAGAAGGAGGGCTAGTCGCATGAGTCACGATTCACAGACTACTTGCATGCGACTGATCATTGAGCTTGCTGTTCGTAGTCACAGCGCGCTGAAGTACAACGGTAGACTTCGATTCGGTACGCATCTTATCTGGTCGACCGATCAGCAAAACAATTCTAGGTCACGACGTAGAATCGTTTGCTGATTGTCCCGCCCTATCCCTCCCTGTTTATACATGCTTGGAACAGCCCAAGCATGTGCCCTTTTACACCTCACTAAGTCCTGCCTAGCCTCGACGTGCCCAGTCAGAGTTCAATGGTTCAGTCAATAATCTCCAGCTCAGTGACGCACACATGAGTCACTGCCAGGTGAGTCCCTTTCTCCACTGTCATCTGCTGTTAGCATGTGCAATAGAAACAACTGAAAGAAATATTTGCATCCTGGGTATTAGTTCCTTGCTAGAATAATCAGTCAGAGCATGCCAGTGCCGCCAGCGGAAGTCAGAGCTGATCTAGCGCCAAGTTGGAGGGATTCCGCAATTCCTATAGGAGAATGCAACCAAGGTGGTGAGCTTACGGATTGCCTGTGATTAGCGGAGTTGGTCACCAGCGAGGTAGATTTCCAATTGACTTTGTTTTGTTTTCGTAGTTCTCAACACTGGACAACAAGACCATGCGCGAGACTCAGACAATTTTCGCACTATGGAAGCCACAAGGGGATTTGACGCACAAGAGAGCTCTCTCGAGAATGCCCAAGGCCGTCACGAATAAATCAAATAACTCAGACGCGGACCGCGCCAGGCCCCCGTCATGCAGCTCAGGAGGTATCGTTCAACAGTGCCAGCTGTGTACTGATTCTGAGCGCAGGTTGCCCTGCAGCTGAGTATTACTTTACTTACTTTGCCCCGCAGCATGTGGCTATGGGCTGCAGTTATGCCGGCGGTCATGCGGAGGGCTCGTAGGCATGAGACAGCAAGTGTCGGAAAAAAAAGGCAGAGGTCGGGCTTCCCACGCTACGTTCGACCCCGTGGCCCACAGTTCTTACGCCACGCAAGGTCTTCCAACCCATTGCACAATTCTGGTCCGAACTCTGATCCGTTAGCACGCTTATGCATGCACATACTGTTGCGCATTGTCAGGTTCTATCAGCTTTCTATCAGAACCTCGACCTATAATGTCGCATCGCAGTTTGTACTGGCACGTGCACGATCGCTATCCTAAGAGAGATCGTGCCGTGAGCTTCGCTATCAAGGTAGCAAGCCGTGAACTTCATTCCAGTGCTGTAGAGAACTAGTGAATAGCATGGTCATATACATTTAGTATAAAAGCCCGTCTGTCGACTGTGTAATGTACATTCTGGAAAATGTCCTGTCTTCAATACATACTGTGTGGTGTATCCGCACCTGGGCACACTGGCTGACGCCGTCAGTGACGGGGGGTTGGTGCACATGCGAACGATGAAACACATCTGTACAAACGAACGAGGGAGCTGTCTAGATATCTCCCAGGACACGCGACCGCATGCCGCTATACTTCGAGCGGCATATATTGAGTGCCATGAACACATGTATGCCGTTGCGCGTACATATTTCGCTTGATTTGTAGGTCAAGTTTCACGCTCGAATGCATCATACAGAACTCTAGTAAGGCACCATTCTACGCAGCAACCGTGGCACTGCTCCGAGTAAAACGCGCGCGACGTCCAGCTGGCCTGCCCAGTCAACCCAAGTCGTCACAGATGAAAGCGCACTTGTTTGTAAAAGATCTCTTGCCATTGTATCCGGGGGAAGAAAACAGACCGCAAGCGCTAGAAGCACTGCACTTGCAACATGTGCCATCTGAGCCTGCAGCACTGGAAGTGTTCGGATTTGACGAGAGCATCCACAATCCTGATTGGATTTCCGGGTATGTCAAAACAGACATGCCACCAATTCTGCTAATACAAAGAGTTACTGCTAATACAAAGAGTTGATATTGCTGAGGAAGTATTTGCGTGTCGCTCTGACCGCGATGAACTTGCATACTCGTGACAAGTTTTGTGCACATCATGTGAGCACCTGCTCCACGAGATAGCTACAGGGTACCACAATGTGTTCCTTACGCGCCAGCATGGCTTTCCAAAGTCGAGGAAGTATTTGCGTGTCGCTCTGACCGCGATGAACTTGCATACTCGTGACAAGTTTTGTGCACATCATGTGAGCACCTGCTCCACGAGATAGCTACCGGGTACCACAATGTGTTCCTTACGCACCAGCAGGGCTTTCCAAAGTCAAGAAATCACAGTCACATCATTGCGTAAAATTTTCCATGCATGTAACCCGCCGTGAGTGCCCTTGTGACCTGCCAGAATGCATTAAAAAAATCTCGTCACCTGACATAGCTTTGGCTACGACATAGTGCGCACGTGGAAAAGGTGATGCAAGCGCAGACGAGCAACAGTACGAATGTGAAGGTCAAGTGTTACAGCTTGGAATCGTACTCTTCTTCAATGTAATACTCAAGGCGGTGCACGACGTGTGCTGGCCGTAGTGGTGGTGTACAATGCGTTCAATACCTTGCTTGGTACAACTCCGTGCAATGCGCAAAAGTACAAGGGACACTTAGGATGCGAGAGCGTTGCATTTAATATGGAAGCCACCTTAACGCGCTAGCTATGCATTTCGCAGCACTCGGCAGGCCTGCAGCTGTGCACAAAGTGGCGTTGTGCACAGCAACATGCCAGTCGTGAACCTAGGAAATTCCTAGTAGGAAGAGACAACTGACCAACCCAAATGAGACGCGCCTCAGTTAATGCCACCTCAGTTTTTCTGACCTTCTCCTCTAGTGTTTGATACCCTGTATTGCAACCACCATGGCATGCATGCGCGCATATATATGGTTCCCGACTGATTTATGGGTACGCTTCCGTCGCCGTGTGTTGCGGCGCCGGGGGCCTGGCGTCACCCCCCGATTGATTGATATATTTATGTATTTATGAGCGTCTTGCATTTCATCGCCAATCTCTTTGTGCTGCCGGCGCTTATACCCTGATAGTTATGGGGCCGAAGCGTTAGCTGAAGCCTAGACCGTTAGGCACGTCCCTCTCGGCGCCGTGCGCGCCTCCCAGAGAAATGGCGTGGTTCCCGGCTGAGTGGTTTCGTTTAACCATTGTGAAAAAAGAAAAGAAAAGAAAATCAGTCGGGAATCACCCCAGGTCCACGCAAACGAGCACTACGCCTACGAGGACACACCCAAAGGGCTTCGGCCTCAAGCCCCAGCGCGGGAACCCGCGCAGGGAGAACAGAAAAGGGGAGAGCATCAACAAGTCTGCGCCAAAAGGCAGCATCAAGAGCTGCGCCAACAGGGCGGATAATGACATGCGCACAGGGCGCCAAAGGCACGGACGGCACATCGCCAAAAGTGGCAGGCGCTGGCAAATCGCCAGGCAGAGCTGTCGCGTCTGTGTGAGCCAGATATGAGCCGGTGGCTTCCAACATGCGAGCGCGCTGCGCGGGATCTTGGGCGTGGCAGGCGATGGTGGGAGAGAGCAGATGGCGAAGGAAGTGCAAACCGGCCCGCTCCCAAGCAGCTTCACAGCCAGACGCCCAAAGCCCCTCAGAACGAATTGCGCCGGTCAAGGCAACGGCCATCGGCAAAGTGGGGCACAACCGTACTGCAGCGTCACGATACCATTCAGTAACTGCGCGGGTAGCGAGGCAAGAGGTGACGCGGTGCAAGGCCATGCGAAGGTCACGTGCAGCAGGTGTGAACTGGGCACTTTCACAAGAAATCACACAGTGGCAGTCCGGGCAAGAGACACAAGGGGGGGGATCATCGACCGAGGCTGGCAGGGAGGGCAGATCGCGATGAAAGCGGCCAGATCGCAAAGGTAGCAGATGGCGAACAGCATCATGCACAAGGTAAGGCTGGGGCGCGGCGCAAGACGCCCCAGATAGTGCAAGCGAAAACACACCAAGCGAGCGAGCGCGGGCGACATCGGCATAACGCAAGGCGTCCCCAAGAGCGACAGCATGGTTAATAGCTGGGTTAGTGACAGGGTTAGGAGTGGGGCCCGCCAAGGGGTCAAGGGACGGGGCGGACAGAGCTGCCGCGAGGGGGGAAGCGGGGTCCACCGCAATCAGCTCAGCGCGCCATGCGAGCACACGGCGCAGCCAAGGGTTATCAGGCGGCAGCATCGTCAATGTGCGCCGTTGTAGGCGCTCGTCCGGGAGGTGGCGGACACGGGACCAGTAGCGAACATGGGCAGCGCGGTTGTCAGACTCGAGCGTGCGGACCGCTGAATCGTTGTGCAGGAACGGGGACGGGTACCAGGCGCGAAGCATGCCACGCGGCACACCGAGAGCCAGTCGCAGGGCTTGTCGAATCGGCACCTCGAGGGGCGCGAGCGCAGCCGGGGGTGGCGCCCAGAGCTCCATACCATAAGTCATGTACGGCTTAATGCAGCTATTGATGATCGCGAGCTTGGCGCGCATGAGATGTGTGGATTTTGCAGGGTGCGCTTCCACATGTGAACAGCGGCTTGGCCCTTGCGGCGGGCAAGCTGAGCATGCGCAGCCAACTGGCAGTCTGCTGTCAAGACTAACCCAAGATTTTTTGTGCGGTCCGTATTCGCCAATGGGGTAGCGCCCCAGTACCATTGATCCGGGCCGTCGTCACTGATGGGCGTGCCAGAGGGGTCACTACAGGCGCCGGCGGGATGGAAAACGACAGTATGGCACTTGGTGATGTTGGCCACGCCTTTCCAACGGTCCAGGTGCAGTTTGTAGGCTGTGATAATGCGTTGCAAGCCTGTGCGAGCACCGGACAGGGATTCAATGTCGTCAGCATATCCTTGGCCCACGAGGTTGGGCGTTCAGGATGGATGGTAATCCCTGCATCTTGGCACGAAGACTGCAACTCAGCCAAAAGGTCATCAATCATGACGTTAAAAAGCATGGTGGAGAGGGGGCAGCCTTGGGCGACGCCTTGCCCAATCGCAAAGAATTTGCCAAGCTGGCCATCAAGTTTCGGGGCGCTGCTGCCCTTGGCGTAGAGTTCTCGTATGATACGCCATGACTTGCCTTTGGCCCCTTTGTGGTGAAGTTTGTAGAACAGTCCAGAGTGCCAAACGAGCTCGTACGCTTTTTTAAGTCCAGGATAAAAGCGTGTGTGCGAAGATTTTCAGATTTGCGCAGGGAGATGACGGAACAAAGGACAAACAGGGGATCCATGGTGCCCCGGTGTTTGCGAAAGGCAGACTGGTGGTCGTGCAGGGGAAGGGTATTCTCTAACCGAGCACCGATGATCGCTGTGAACAGCTTGTCGATAACCGGCAACACCGTGATAGGTCTGTAGTTGCCGCAAACGGAGCGCTCGCCAGCCTTACAGGCTGACTACCAGGCCTTTGCGCCATGTCGAGGGTACAAGTTCGGCTCTCCACAAGGCAACGAAAAGGGTGGTGAGCATGTCCAGCATGCAAGAGCCGCCGTTGCGAAGGAGCTCGGTGGGCAGGCCATCGTGCCCTGGTGATTTATAGCGTTTGAGACGGCTCACCGCAAGTTCGACCTCCTCCCTGGTAATGGGAAGGTCCAGCGCCGGGTCGTCCGGGGAGGGGTTGGCCGCCATGTGGGCCACGGCGGCCTCAATATGCGTGTGATGTGCGCGGAAAGTCACCTCTTCAGGGGTGGTGACCGGCGGGGGGGTACCAGGCGTTGCCAGGAGTGCATAGTGGTCTCGAAGCGTGGCGAGTTTTTCAAGAGTGGTGGTGGCGAGGTGGCCCGCGCTGGTTTTCAGGGCGGCAATAGTGTGTAAAGAAGTATCTGTGGACTTGTTGGCCTTCATACGGTTCCAGGCGGCGTGGCCGCCCGGTGCCGCAGTCCACTCGGCATGATCCGTTCTGCGAGGCGTTTGGTGTGCTGTCGTTTGGCTGCACGCAGGGCTGTGCGCGCCTGAGTGTCCGCGGCGCGCAGGGCCTCGGTATGGGCAGGGGTTTGGTCATGCAGCCAGCGATGGTGAGCATTGCGTCGGTGATCTTGGGCTTGACGTAGTCCTTTCGTCATCCACGCTTTCGTCTTGCCGGGCGCCACGCGCGACTGCCCCATGGTACGTTGCGCTGCGGTAATAAGGACGTAGGTGAGGGCGGCGGCGGCGGCGTCAACGTCTGGTTGGCGCAGTCGTGGAGCATCGGTCACAGTCAGAGGGGTGAGTACGGAATCGAAGTGCGGGCGAAGGTCCTGCAAAGCAGAAGAGTAGGCTGTGGACACAGCAGGGGTGTTCAGCGCGCCTAGGCGCCATCGTAAGTGCGTTGATGTCCTCTGCTTGCACTTGGGAACGCGAATAGGGACGGTGATGATTAAGGGAGAGTGGTCCGAAGAGCAAAGAGCATCGTCCGCGGCTGTCAAAGGCAGTGTGGCGACACTCGCGCTCCACGGAAGGGTGCCCCGTCCTCCGATGATGTGATCAACGATAGTCGCGTTCCGAAAAGTGGGGGCGTGGTGGTCTGCAGTCCTGCCATTCAGAAAAAAGAGATCCTGATCCTCGCATAGCTGGAGTAAGCTAACCCCCTCCGGATTGCTAGCTGTCATGCCAGAGGCAGGTCCATGTTGGTGGTGGATCTCGTCGGGCAAGCTAGCAGTGGCCGGGACATGAGCGTTAAAGTCGCCTAACAGCAGTATTTCGCCTGGTTTCTGCATGTAATGTCGACAGCTGTCAGCAAGGCGTCGCGGGCGTTGCATTTCACGCCCGCTGATTTGCTGGTATCAGGGAGGTAGACACAAGCCATATAGATGGCAAAGTGCTTATCTTTGCCTGAAATGTGGCCCCAAGTAGCAGCATAGCGGGTGGCCGTGCGAGGGCCGAAGTAGCTAAACGTTTTGGCAAGCTGTCAGTGACGAGGAAACCGAGACCGCCGCCTTTGACTTTGCCATGGCTGAGCTCGCCAATATAGGAATGACCGGGATGCGCCGTGATGCGATCATCCGCGCGTTCGTGAGTTTCTTGAATGGCCAGCAGGGAGATGTCTCGGGCATCCATGAGTTGTTGTACTGCGAGTAGTTTGTGTGCTCGCTGAGTACTCAGGCCATTCAGGTTTACCAATGGTGAGAGTGTTGACATTTGTAGGGGTTACCTCATTAGGTCACTCGGTGCCTTCTTCAAATGTAGACATGGGACCATGCATGACCTTGAGGAAGACCACTTATAGGTCAACATGTATAGCTGTATGTAGAAACCTGCATATGTTCTCTTGATATATATCGTGAGAATGACGTTGGATACATTTCTGCGGTTACGTACTTGAGAACGTGCTAGGATGTGCCTGGAACGTTTGTGTTTGTCTTACGCTATACATCAGAGTATTACGCCTAGCCTCGCAGGCATAACGCCATGATACTGAGGCCTTATGCCATGTATGCTTGTTCATATATAAGTGCTGCTCTTTTCTTGGGTGAGTACGGCTTAGTTTTCTACCAATCTGTCGAACAGAGATAAAGTATCGTTCGTGTGTGACGTGTAAATTCAACAGAGAGTACGGTGGGTATGTGTGCGTGTTGCGTGCTGGCGTGTAGAAGGGGCGGGAGTGGGGGTTCGAACGCTTGTATCGGTGTCCATGGGAGCGGTGGCAAGGGGCGAATAGCGATTGCGAATGCAAGTTGGAGTGGGAGGATTGCGGTCAATGGCCGGGGGGGTGAGAAGGAGTGTGCCGACCAAGCGCCAGCCAGTGCAAGCGTGTATGATCGCGGCGGGTTCATTTAGGTTTGTGATGTGCAGAGCGGCGAGGTGATCTTCGTGTGCGATCGTTAGTCTGAGATGATCGTGCTCGACGTTACAACGGGCAAAGGAGACAAGGTGCAGGTGTTCTCGGTCGCAGACGTGAATGAGGGCATCTCTATCTCTCAAGAAACAGCGCGGTAAGAAGAGGCGCAGTGCAACAGGAGGGTAGGGAACTGCGGACCAGGTGGGTGGGAGGTTGGGCTGAGGAATCCAGGCCAGGGGGAGGACGGGGGGTGAGTTGGGTTGCTTGCGCGTGCTGCACAAGGCGGACGAGGGGCTGGGTCTCGCAAGTTGCGGACGAGTTGCTGTCGGGTAGGCAGGGCTCGGTTGTGTGAGGCGATCATTGCATCCGCGAAGTCCACATAAAAGAGGTCAGCATTGAACGTATGTGCGACGGCATCGTGTGTAAGCGGCGCCAACATGTGAGGACGACAAGAGTCGATGAGGTACCATGCAGACCCGCCGCTGCCACGGCGTCTGCGGATGGCACAAATGGCATGCGCTGTCGCAGACAGTGGGGGACCGGGAGCGGGATACGGCTTATGGGATTCAGGGTGTGAGCTGTGTAAGATAAGGATCACAAACGGGGCAGTGTTAGCGCAAAAGTGTTGAGCTTGTAGCGTGTCATGCCACGACATGCCTTCAGTATGCCCTAGGTGAGGGTGACCAGCGCGCAAAGTGAGGCAGTTGTTGCTAAGAGCCCGCAAGGCACAGTCAATTTCATCCGAGTCATACCAGCCTGTTTCCAGGGACGGTGCGTGAGGTGGGCGATGGACGTGTGGAGTAACAGTGGTGTGGCGAAGAATAGACTGCTGAAAGCCATTATTAAGAGCATGAATATAGCAGCGCCCAAGGCGTTGGCTTTCAAAGTACACGGGAGCATGTGCTAAGGCAGGCGTGGCAGAAACATAATGGTCGGCAAGGCAGGCTGAGGAAATTGTGGGGGGCGAGGAGCACCTGCTGAAGGCTTGGCGCTGTCTTTTGGAGGCTGGCTCACTGGCAAGTGGACCATCCTCGGCTGCGGGGTTGGTTGGTTCTGTGTCCATCGGCTCGTCCGAGCTGCTGTCCATTCTACACGCGGGGACGAGGCTGCCAGGGGCGTCAGGCGAGCGATCGGCTCGCTTGTGGCGACGACCGGTTCTGGCGGTTGCGATGTCCAGCGGTATTTCAGCCAGGTGGGTGCCGAGCTGCTCAAGTCCGGCCGGAGCCACTGGTGATGTGGGCAAGAGAGCTCCCGCGCGGGTTGCTGTGACGGCACCGGCAGCAGGGGGACTGCCAGGAAGCGCTGGAGGCTGTGGTCGCCAGGGGGAGTGCGCGAGCCGAGTCGCCATGTGTGGTGGGTGGTATGGGGGCCAGGTGGGGCCTAGTGAGTGGTGCCTCAGGTAAGGGGCAGTCGCCTCGTGCAAGGGCAGTCCTGCGAGAGGGGCCGCTGTGTTGACCAGTGCTTTGGCGGGGGGGGCTGACGCGCTCGGGCTGTCGCGGAGGTGGGGGCAGGCCGCGCCAAGATGAAGAGTCGGCACCGCGGCCTCGGCCCCCTCGACCGGTTCCGTTGTGGGGGTGTTCCTCAGCGACAGCCGGGTTGGCCAGGTTTGCGGGGTTGGCGACGGCTGCAAGGTTCGCGGGTTCACGAGGACCGCGGGGATCCGGGCTGGCGGGGCTGGCGGTGGGAGGGTGCGTGTGCGAGGGGTGAGGATTGGGGCTGCACGTGTGCGGTTGAGGGCTGCTACGCACGCAGCGTTGTCAGCGACTGGCAGCGCAGCAAAATTCACTAGCGGCATTTCATGGGTGCGGTCTGTGGGTGCCCGGAATTGTTGAAAGAAACCATGGTTGTCGCTCAGGTGCCATCCATCACGTGTGCGGCGGTCCACCCGAGGTGCGGCTAGTTGGATCTGGAAGCCTGTGCGGGCGCCTGTGAAGGTGGGGGTCGGCAAGATCGACCATAGGCCGGGAATATTGGCGAAGAAGATGAAGCGTGTGGCTCGTTCTTGTCCGATCGGTGTGGGTTGCTGTTGCAGCTTGGTGCCCCAGTCAGTGCCTGCCAACCGTCCCTTAAATTGATCGGCTGAAAGGTGGACTGATGAATAGTTGGGAACAATGAAGTGCTCGATGTCCTGAAGAACAAGTTGTTTGGAAAACTGCATGTGGACAGCTATGCTGTCGCCGGATGCGTCCACTCGGAGTTTGGTGGCGGCTGGCATGGGGTAGCTGCTGGCGCCGGAGGTAATGTATGCGTGATCGGGAGGTACGATCACCGTGACAAGGACCGCAACACCGCCAAGGCGTTCATGCAGTTGGTGGTTCAGGTTGATGATTGGTACGTCCAAATGAACGTGGAGGAGAGAGTGTATGTGGAGGTCGATGCCAGAATCAGAGAATACAAAGTAGTCCCACTCCTCGTTACTCGCGAGAGTGAGCTGCGCAATGCAAACAAAGGGCAAGGGGCTGGTTCGGTTTTTCACATAGTCGACGTGCTTCAGCTGAAAGGTGGCCGCTAGGCGTTTGGTCGCGATCTTCTCGTCCATGGCGTCGGCTAGGAGGGACATGCTCGCTGCGTTGGCGATGCCTCGCAGAAGAACCAGTTCGCAGGCGGCTGCATCGCGCAGCAAATGCAGTGGCATGGGTGCCTGGTGTTGGGTCGGGGTGGAGCGGATGGTGGCGGTGACCGTACAGGTGTTGGTGGTTTCCGGCTGCAAGAGTCCGAGATAAGGGAGTCCTCCCGCTTTAGTCAGGGTCTCTATAGCATCAGCGGTAAGGCGCGTTTCGTCAAAGAACGGTGCTCCCGTCACAGTGGCTTGGAACGCCTGTAGTCGAAGGGGGAGTTCATCGAGGACGCTTTCGAGAAATTCGCAGGTGCAGTTGGAAGGCTCAGCATGTAGGTTGAGATTTATGATGGCAGATGGTGCGTGTTATGCTGTCAGTATGACAGCTAAGAGTACACTATGCAAGATGCGTTAGCATAGGGCAGGTATGAGCTGCCTTGCTGTGGCAATGTGGCAGACTACGCTGGGCGAGGTGATAGAGATCGGTACTGACAAGATGACAAGATCCCGACTATATCCAAGCACTGTCCCTTTGTAGGAACGCTTCCTCTAGGCTTCGGGACTCTACCCTACGCTACCTGTGCGCGTTGGTACTGTATGCAAATGACTAGATAGTCCACAGACTATCTACGACGCAGGACGGAGTCCATGGTCTATGTCATGGCCAGACGCATGCGTGTAGGTCTTGAGTGTAGGCTCCAATAGACTCCTGTAGGCTTGGTACCTGATGTAACCTTCCTAGGCTACGGAGTAGAGGCCCAGAATGGGGGTTAGGGGAAGGGCCCTAACCCTCAGGAAGTGTTGGCTCTGAATAGGTCTTGGATGCTGTCTTGATGTACCTTGCATGACAATGCTGCAAGTACACTGAGTTACAAGCGACAGGGCTGGCAAAACAGGAAAAAGAAAAAAGAAAAAAAACACACGTTAGTGTTGCCTAAGGTGTATACGTGCATGGTAGCCATGTACGTATAGTCTTAGCGAGAGGTCCAAGGCATATGCATGCTGCATAGCACTCTGCATATGGCTTGTAGCCTGAACTCCTAGATTGAGGCTGGCTTGGCCAGTCTCCAATCCTAACATCCCCCCCTCAAAAAATAAACCTTGGCTCGACAAGGTTTAACGTACGAACGAACCTAACGAACGGGCGAAGCTAACGTCAGAACAAACGCGCGACAACCGGAACGCTCTAATAGTATGTACGTGGTTACTTACACGGGGCATTATGGATAAGCACCTGTCAGAAGGGCTCTTGAGGGTAGGATGACTGCCAGGATGCGTGGGAAGCGGGCTGGGAGGCGCTTGTTGGCGGACAGATTGTCCTGGGGGACCGCTAGGTAGCGGTTGCATCGGTTCCTGCTGCAGCTTTGCCTACACAAACCCGCAGCTGATGATGATGATGATGATGATGTATCTTTTTACAACACTACCGCATCCACATGGACATTGGCAACTCCAAGAACTACTTGGGAATCAGAGTTATCATTACCATCACCTGAGGCAAGCGTACCTGGACCAGCCTGACTTACCATAACCTGACCTGACATGTCTTCATCCTCTTCGTCCTGTACCCTGCAAGAAAGGAGGTCAGCCACGGCTGACCAAAAACGACCCGTCAATTCCTTTGGGAGATCGTCGCAACCCACACTCAAAATCTTTGTCAGGAGATCAACTCCCAACAGAGATTCCAATTTAGTTGCCAAATTCCCACCTTGTAATCCAAGACCTCCAACCGTTTCAAGAAATTGGTCTATTTTTGGCCACAAGATGGGACAATCCACGGTACAGTGAACACAGCCTGTGTGAGCATCCCCCAAATGGTCATCGCAGTCCTTGCAGTGATACTGTACGGGATCCACAAACTCGTAAGTCTGATTTTGAAGTCGGCTTCGTAGGGCAAACAGCTTACCACTCCTAGCGCTCATGATAGTACGAGCCCGAACAGAGGACAAACTTGACAGATATGGTGCAAGCCTGCGTGGTTGTTCACCGATGCACGCCCACTTCCATGGCACCGCAGAATGCGGCGATGCAACATATCTGGCTTTCCCTTGAATTAAGTACCAACTCCAGATATTGTCAAGGAGGTGTTGCCTATCAACCTCATTAGTAGGCAACGCCTCTGCTTCCAGCACTGACACATTCACTACACGCACTCCCCCTTGAGATCTGGAGGAGATTCGCCTAGCGACCTGCTGTTTTGTAGGGGCTTTGAAGATGTCAGAGATATTCAGGTCGTGGCAAATGTCCGCTGAAAATTTCTGCACCTCTCCTTGCCAATTGGCCCCTACCCTCGGGCGTCCGACTGCTCTGTGCCCCGGGAAACGATTCGCTTTTGCCAGTTTACACCATCGAGTTCCCTGTAAAGTGGACAGATGCTTGTCATAGCATTGTTTAGAGGCATCCATTAGAAGCGAGGGGGGCAGTAGGCCCAAGTCTGTGAACAAGACTTCTGAGGCCACTTCTGAACACTGCAATCCCATCACTGCTCGCATCGCCTCCTTTGCGACGACGTCAAAGCACCGTCTATTGACTTGTGAGGTTGACCAGACCTCACTACCAAACAGAACTGAGCTATAGATGAAGGTTTGGATCATCATTGCGCGGGTTTTGATCGGGATACGATGACAAGCTAGCAGTGGCCTCCAGTACCCCAAGGCAGCTCGCATTTTGCCCAGTGCTTGGCTTGCATGTAAATCCCAAGATCCGCTTTCTGTGAACCAAACTCCCAAGTACTTATATGATTGCACCTGCGACAGAGCGTGTCCGTCCAGTGTCCAGGTGTTCAATCGCTGCTCAGCTGGGACGCTCGCTGATTCACCTTCCTTGGGATGGAACACCATCACCACACTTTTTAGCTTATTTGCTTGCATACGCCAGCGTTTCAACCATTCAGCCACATGGTCGATACTGACCTGCAAGTCCTGGGGGTTCAGTGTCAGACCATTAAGGTCGTCCGCGTATGTGAGGGCCCTGACCTCGACCCCTTGTGCAACGCAAATTCCTTTGGACCGCCTGCCGTATGCAACGACTCCAGCAGATCGTCGATATAGATGTCGAAAAGTAAGGTGGAGAGGGGGTCACCCTGGCCGACGCCTACCATCAATGGGAACGACTCCGACATCTCGCCAGCAATGCGGACCGAGGATTGTGACTCTGAAAACAAGTCTAGCAAGACCCGCCACATCTTGCCTTTTACTCCTTTAGCTTTCAGTTTGTAGAAAAGACCTTCCCTCCAGACCACATCGTAAGCCTTCTTAATGTCCAGGAAAAAAGCATAAAGGGGCTGCTTTGTTGCACCTGACTCATTCACCATCTGAGCCATTGTAAAGATGTGGTCGATGCAGAAACGTCCTTCCCGGAAAGCGCATTGGGACTCATGAAGTCCCACCGTTTTTTCAAGCCGTAACCGGAGCATGGTGCTAAACAACTTGCGGATGATTGAGATGAGCGTAATTCCCCGGTAGTTTCCTGGGTCAGTGGAATCTCCAGCTTTATACAGACTCACTGTAATCCCAGTCCCCCACTTCGTGGGAACACTTTCATTTCGCCAAACCCGGTTCAGCAGAGACAACAGCAGGGCTTTCAATTCTCCTCCACCATTTCGGATCAGTTCGCCTGTAATATCATCGCTATCGGCCGATTTATGTAGCGGAAGGTGATCTATGGCGCCATTGATCTCCTCTTCCGTAAACTCCTCATCCAACTCTGGCTGGAACACGTCCTTGCCCTCTTCTTGCCAATTCTGAAAGTCGGCTTCTATCAGAATCCGATGGTCTTGAAGAAAATCGGGATCTTCCGATGGACTTGCCAATTTTGCATAATGTGTCTTGAAGACACTGGCGATTTGCTGGGGGGTATTCACAAAGTTTCCTTGCGAATCCTGGATCCCCTGACAAGCCGTCGACGCTTTCCGAGCGAAACCAGCTCTTGAGTTTCTCAACTGCTTTGTTGATTGCCACGCACGTTTAGAACCATAACTTTTATCCCAAAGTTGTACCGTGGCCAGCTGATCAGCAACCGACTGCTGAGCTTTAAGATTTCGCTTCAGCAGATTCTTAACCTTCCTTAGGGACACAAAAGCGTCCCAGTCTCGTGGGTCCTTAGTGCGCATCGCAGCTGAGTAGGGTAAATCCAACGGGGTATGTTATGGGATAGGGGACATGGCAGCCATGGCATTTCGAGCATAGCATGGGTTTTGGAGGGAGTATCAAGTTGATCATTCTTGATACTAGCACCTGTTGGGGTCTCTGTAGTCACCCTGTGCGTGGCTTCTTGACATCTTACGCTCGTTACTCGCGAGGTACCCGAGGTGGGCTCTGCAACGGTGCGCCCCACACACTCGGGGGTCAGCAGAATTTTCACACCGCGCACCCGTTCTACACCAACGTACACGACCGCCACCGTTGGTGTGCAACGATCGCCCGGCGTACACGACCGCCGCCGCCGAGAACTTCTCTAGCCTCCGCTCCTCACAATTGGAAAGCATTATATATTTTATTTTCATGGCTAGAGTAGGCACTGGTTCTGAGAACGCCCATAAGGACGCCCCAAAACTAAGTCTTGAGAACGCTCATTAACACGCTCCCAAAACTAGTGCTGGGTCGCGGGTGACACCACGATAAATCACAACATTGGTCGCGGGTGACCCCACAGTACATGGCATGGTCGCGGGTGACCGCACGGAGAGAAATATTAAAACAAGAGCTCGACGACTACTGGATGGAGGATACCGACCTTGGGATATTGCTCGTTCGCCGATGCCTGCATGTTTGCGTGCGTGGTATGCCGCAATGGCTTCGTGACTCCAGGTTCAGGAGGGGGAGCCACCGATTGTAGTGCGGCCCGTAGCCCTTGAAGGCGACTCTGTATTCCTCTCGTGGGCCCGTTCTCAGTTTGCGGATGCGGTGGCCGACTATCGCTTCCACCTCGAACTCCTCGAAGCCGTCGATGAACTCCGTAGGCGGGGTCGGATGACTCTGGTGTCCGGATGGTACCGCTTGAGAAGGCTGACGTGGAAGGTTTCCGCGCACTTGATGTCTTCTGGTAGCTCCAGCTGATAGGTGACGGCATTTGGACTGCTAGGACCTTGAAGGGTCCCACCCATGCTGGGATGAGTTTCCGTACGCCGTCCGCAGTGTGCTGGAACCATGGATGCTTTGTACTGAGGAGCACCTGGTCCCTCGGGGTGGGGCAGCGACGTGGCAGCGGCGGAGTTGGAATGCTGTTCGTGCCCAGTCGGGGAGGTGGCCGTGGATGGCTGTAAGGAGTGGTTTGTGCCAGGCAGGCTTTGGGGGTGGGGCGTGTCTGTTGGCAATGCCGGGTCGAGCGCCTCCTCTACCACCCAGGGCATGGCCTCCGCCTACAGCAGCTCCGAGGTTGTGTTGGGGTTCGGCTTGCAGTTGGAAGGCCGGTGCAGGCAGTTCAGGGGTGGCGCGAGTAGCCATATGGTGATGCCCGTGGGGTTGCGGCCGTCGATAACACCACCAAGCGCTCGAGCGTTTCGCAGGGAGTGGTACGAGTGCGGAAGACTCGCACTGGTGAGGGCACAGCGTTTGCGCAACTTCGCATCGTGGCCGTGGCCCGCTTGTGCCATCGTTCGATGGTGGGTAGGAGAATCTGCAGGAAGTGTTACTTTAAGTATGGGGTGTGACGTGTCGTAAAGAGAGTGCGACGGCATGGGAAAATTGCGAGTTCGTTGGGTGAGGGGGCTGGTGAGGGGGTGGTGTATATTGGGGTGGGTGGAAGGGGTGTGGTGCCCCTTGTAGCTACTAGAGGGGACCAGAAGGTTTGCAGGTGCGCTACGGATATGAGAGGCCCGAGGGCTGAAAGTGATCCCGAAGGACGAGAGAAATCCCGAGGGACGTGGTCGGCGAACTGAGTCGCCATGGCAGGTATGCTGACAAATGATATTGTACGGATGGGCAGTACAGTGCTCAAGCGACAGCGAGTGATCAGCAGAACAGTGAGCAGTGAGGGGGGGCGGAAGCATGCAATTAATAGGAAAAGATGAAAAAGAGGGGATGTGCAGGCCAGCGGAGAGAGCGGGCTAGCGAGACTGAGTACGTAGGCAGGTGGTAGGGGTCGTTAAATGGACAGATGTAGCGAGCGAGAGCAGCAGGCAGACGCTTGATGAGAAAAGGTACAATAAAAGGGCAAGAAACGCGAGAATAAACGGTGATTGCGTAGTAAGGAGGGGGAGTTCAGAGCAAGTGACGGCGAGATATTATGGAGATATTGTCTCGAGATACGTGGAGAACGAGGAACAGAAGGAAGGAAAGCAAGAAAAAACTAAACAACACTGAGTAAAAAGAAGTTAAAAAGCAACGGAGGGAGAAAAAAAGCGCAGAGGGCAAGTAAAACGGGAGGCGAAAGGCCAGGGTGGGCAGAGGTGTGGAACCCAACCGGGCGAGCGTGAGCACGGAAGCCACAGAAAGCAATGGGAAAACACAGGAGACAATAAGTGGGCAGAAAACAGACCTGTGAATGGCTAGTTGAGAATGTCTCCTTTTTTTTTTCAGTGCAGACTATCACCAAAGAACTGAGAGCAAGGATAATTGTGCAGGATTCTGCTGAAAGCTAGCGACTTCGAAGTTATTTGGGCTGGGGTGCTTGCTTGCCTCTTTTTCCATTGACCCATTGACAGTGATTGGGTGGCGACATGACACTTGTTCCATTGACCCATTGACAGGAGATTTCTTTTCTCTGTGGGTTCTCCTTGTTTTTTCTTATGTGCGATGTTGCAACCAATTGGCTGTATGCAAATTGCCAAGATCACAGGTAAGATACAAGGGTCTATTAGCCATCTGTGTATAAGTGCTTCCAAGGTCAGACACCCTGTGTTCCCACAAGATTCCGGAACACCCTGAACCCCCCCAACTCGGAGGCCTGCCAACCAAGCCATGCATGCCATATGGGACGCTCCGACGATTTGGCAGTAGATCCCTCAAATGCCAAAGATACAGGCAACAGAAACTGAGACAAACAGAAGAACAAAACAGAGGCCTGCCGTAGAGCAGTACAGTCGGCAGGATATGAGAAAGATGAAGCTTAAGCTCGTGCGCACTGTTGAGACATGAACATCAGCTAGTCAGTAGATGCTGGACGCTTACAAGAGTCCTAGGTTACGTAGTGCATGCATCACGAGAACAGAATGTTCGAGTGAGGTTCCGTGCATAACGAGAGCATTGCTGAGAGCTATGATAGGTGTCCTCAGTGTAACAGTATATTGATTACAAGCGACAGGGCCAGCAAATCCAGGAAAGGCTACCGAAAGACGAACAAAAGAAAAGAAAAAGGAAGACAAAGCACACATCGACACAAACAAACAACGAAGCAAGTCAGACCTCAACCGGGCCCTCTGCCGGCTCATCACATCCTGGCTGGAAGTTTTGTCCAGCACGCACAGCAATGCGCGAGAGAGAGTTGTAATACATGCGCGCATTGCCCTTGCAAAGGGCGCAGCTGAGCTCGCGAAGCACGGTCCGGACAAAAGCGGCTTTAGACACCCGACCCGCCGCCGCTACCAAATCGCCAAGCTCTGATAGGAACCGCGACGCCGCGACACCCATGCGGCCGTATGACTCCACAGCAAGCGGCACAAAGCCGAACGCGGAGCCCTCGCCAACCGCTTCGAAGTCCGCCCGCTTCCGCGCCTTAGCCTTCGCAGCTGCAGACACTCCAGCCGCCGCAGCGTCTCGCATGTACGTCGCAGCTGCGGGGTGCGTGACGACGCAGTCCAGGATGCGGACGCCACCGTCAGGCCAAAGTGTAACAGTATATAATGTAGTGCTTGGCATACATTATTTCGTGCTCCTAGTCCCTGAGTAACCTATTTAACAGAGATACTGATGAGCGGTGTAACATTCCTCATTTTGCACCCTGTCATACTTCAACATTAAATAGGTGCTTAACACTAGGCATCGCTTGTCGACACGCTGCACATTCGTAGGCTGTTTGCGTAATCACATGCTTGCCATTTGTTGTTGCCTGCTGCTTTGAGACTTTGTTCGATGGACAACAAGTCGCGCGCTTCGTGTGAAAGCGTCGCGTCTTAGGCTACAAGGTTCGGCACGACCAGGATGGTTGTGGAACGTTCTCGTGGAGTATCTTTGTCAAGTGAGAAGACGACTGGCGAGTGGGCTACTTGTCGAGAAGAAGAGGTTCAAGGTAGCGCTGCGTGGAGTCAACATGACGCAGCTGCGAGATGGGGCTCAAGCGTGAAGGACATTCTAGAGTTTGCAAGACCATCCAGGAGAGCCCTGTTTTGTCTTCAAGTTGTGAGCTGGCTGCACACGTTGTGCACAAGCTTCAAACTGCCTATACTTTGTGACTGTGAGGATTCCATTTATGGAATTGCAAAGCATGGCATTGTTGCATGAGAACTTTGCTTGGGCACTCACGTAGTTTGAGTGCGCCACTGCCGCATTTGCAGAGTGCATAGGCCTAGTGTTCTGCATGAGCATTGCATGTTTTGTTGGCTCCGGTGCACTGAAGTGGGGGAGCATTTGCATAGGGTTTTTGTGCGTGTATGTTTGCTGTCCTCAAACATATCTCAGCACCTCCTGAGGGGGAGTGTTGAGATATGAATATCAGCTAGTCTGTAGGTGCTGGACGCTTACGAGAGTCCTAGGTTACGTAGTGCATGCATCACGAGAACGGAACGTTCGAGTGAGGTTCCGTGCATAACGAGAGCATTGCTGAGAGCTATGATAGGTGTCCTCAATGTAAAAGTATATATTGTAGTGCTTGGCATACATTATTTCGTGCTTCTAGTCCCTGAGTAACCTATTTAACAGAGATACTGATGAGCGGTGTAACATTCCTCATTTTGCACCCTGTCATACTTCAACACGCAGGGGCTCTGCCCGAGCCGCCTCGCGACTCCGAGGTAGCTTGGGACAGTTGTGCGTGCATGTCATGCGCCAACTTCAATTGATCGCAGATGTCGGTGAGGTACCTCTCACATATGGACTTCGTATTTGCGTCTGTGTGCAAATCCTGATGCACATACTGCAAAAATTGGTCGGCCGCATTATACGCCGTGAAATCCCTCCAGGCCTTTTGCCATTGGCGTGGATAATTTACCCTTTTTATGTATGTCACTTACAAGGGTCTGTACTTGCCTTATGCACTGCAACCTGGAGACAGGGTCTACTTCTGAGGTTAAAGCTATGAACACCTGATAATATAAGTGGTGTAGTTTAGTGCTAAGTGCAATGCAGTCGTCCAGCTGCTCGTAATTGTTATCTAACTGCTGGAGTTCCTTCCAGGCAGCTGCTCTTGTGGTGACAGTACTTAGGACTTGAGCTTTAACATGCTGCAAGAACTCTTGGACGGTCCAAGGGCGTGGCGGATCCTGCCATTGTTTTACCTTCTGGTCCCATCCAAAAAATCTTTCATCCTCTATAGGTATCGAAGAAACAAGTGTGGAAACCACCACATCATGAGGGGTTGGGTACATTGCAGTAAAGGCCATTACTGAATCGAACCACGCGACCCATGTCTGTTGAGACGCTTTGACCTCAGGCATCCTATACCGACTCCCTTTGATTTTTATTTGATCGGTAAGGAATTTCAAACCATCAGATGCGGTAACCACAGGAAAGGCAGGTTTAACACCTGGACTGGGGATTTTAGGTGTCGATGGCATGGTACCCCCACATCGCGACGGGCCGAGTTGGCTGGCGTCTGTTATTTCGTGTACTGGTGCCAGGTACCATGCCATCTGAGCACGTGCTGCTGCGTGAGCTTCCTCCGTGCTGTAATCGCAAAGGGGTGATTGAATTTCCCCAACTTGCTCCTCGTTGATGGCCCAGTCGTTTAAGTAGTGCAGAGCCTCGAATACCGCCACCAGAAGGTGAATTAGCGATGCCTGCTGGAAATAAAACCTGCACATATCCAGTTCCACGCCCGGAACCTGTACCGATGCAGCGAGGCGCTGTCGGTTGAGCCGAGTTACATCTGCTCCTATAACTCGGAAGGCAGCATCTACCTGTGCTGCATCAGTAGAGACGGCCACGGCCCGGGTCATCACAAAGAATAATAATTTTCCTGCTGATGATAGTAGCGAAAAAGCCGCGCTGGCTGTCTGGCACGACAGCAAGCCCACGACTCCCGTGAGCCGGGACATCCCGTCCATCAAGCCCGTGAAGCCATCATGCCCCGCTTCGATCATTCTCTCATTAGGCCAGCGGTCCAAGGCATTTTCAAAATCCTTGGCCGATATCGGATTATCCAACTCCAGATATTTCTGTACATCCTGCTTGATGCACGCGTCAGCAAAGGCAGTGGCATATACCTCGCTAGCCTGTCGCAGGGCTTCTGATATTTCCGGGATGTCCGCTCCATCGTCCACGATTTCGCCTTCAGCCATTTTCGAAATGTATATCGAAAGTCGTTTTGCCTGCTTGCCGATTGCCACGACAAGGAGACAGATGAGCGTCAGCATGTCGACGCAAATACTCCCCACCTCCGGTGCTGCCGCCGGCCCTTTCTTTGCGAGTTCCTCCGCAGTAAGATAGGGCCATCCGCCGCGCTGGTTGCGCGTCGAGCGCGGAGCCGCTCTACAGCAGCCTTACAGCCCCGGGGGCGCAAGGGGCTGCCAGTCAACGTCGGGGTGACATCCTCGTGGTTTGGCCTGACGGTGGCGTCCGCATCCTGGACTGCGTCGTCACGCACCCCGCGGTTGCGTCGTACATGCGAGACGCTGCGGAGGCTGGAGGGTCTGCGGCTGGGCAGGCTGAGGCGCGGAAGCGGGCGGACTTCGAAGCGGTTGGCGAGGGCTCCGCGTTCGGCTTTGTGCCGCTTGCTGTGGAGTCGTACAGCCGCATGGGTGTTGCGGCGTCGCGGTTCCTATCAGAGCTTGGCAATTTGGTAGCGGCGGCGGGTCGGGTGTCTAAAGCCGCTTTTGTCCGGACCGTGCGTCGGGAGCTCAGCTGCGCCCTTTGCAAGGGCAATGCGCGCATGTACTACAACTCTCTCTCGCGCATTGCTGTGCGTGTTGGACACAACTTCCAGCCAGGATGTGATGAGCCGGCAGAGGGCCCAGTTGAGGTCTGACTTGCTTCGTTGTGTGTTTGTGTCGATGTGTGCTTTGTCTTCCTTTTTCTTTTCTTTTGTTCGTCTTTTGGTAGCCTTTCCTAGATTTGCCGGCCCTGTCGCTTGTAATTAGTTAGGGCCATTGTGATGCGTACAAGGGCGCTGCTAGGCTATCCCCTATCGCGCCAAATCCCAGCGCTAAGGCGCTTGCCCACTTGTCGCGTTGGACACCTGGCGCGGTATCCAGCAAGCAGCCTACATTGTCGGCAACGGGCGGCCCCGCCGCTGCCATCCTATTAAGACGATCCTATCAATATAAATATCCCTGTACGAGAGCCAATGTTGTGTATAAACACAGGGTATTGATGGATCTAATTACAAGACAATTACTACGCAATAACCGTCAGTCACGACTAACAAAGCGCACATCCAAGGCACCAATTAGGCGGGTCCCAAATGCTCAAGCTAGATTGATCGTAAGAAGTCCTCGATGCTGGCATGCATCGACGTACATATTCGATCCGGACATGGACCCTCTTGAGACATCTCTAGGCATCCTCATGTGCTCGAGGACCGTACCACCGAATCCTAGACCTACCCGCCAGACTACGTACACGGTCATGTGCACGGTCTTGGATGCCATTATAATCATGCACGGCCTGGCACGATTCTAAGGCCTAGCCATCACCCGACTAATGCGCTATTTCTATTATCTACAGGATGCCCTACAGGATTCACACATAACAGGACTAGGCACCAACATCCCACCATACGTGGCACCAATACAAGGAATATCAGCACACGCCCCACAAGGAGCCCCGCATCAGCACCTGGCGCCGCCGGACGCACCGGGAGCAAACGTGGTATAACCCCCAGCACCACTAACGGCGGCACAAGCCGGCCAGAGGGGCCAGCAATATCTGAAAGAGATGTTGAGAACAGCTGTCAAGAAGATATATGACCCGACACAAATTGTTACGTATGTATATTCATACGTAATGCTAGTTAGCATTGTCAGCACTAACACTAACGTGTGTCTAACGTGTTGGTGACGTGAGGGCTAGCACGCGGTACATAGATAGTGGCACGGCACTATCTATCGGGATGCTATGCAACAACCATGGACATGGCGCCATGAGGAGCTGGTTACGCCAGGTACTCCTGAAAGCCTAGATGGTGTGTAGCATCTGGGGTCTTTCCTGGAGCACATCATCGCCAAGTGCTAGCTTAGAGCGTTACCGTGCTCGGGTGTTCGTAGCACCCTAGCACTCCCTGTAGTTGCTGAAGGCCTCAGAGCCATATGCCTCATAGTGCAAACATGGTATCGGTTATATGTTAGATCGTAGTGATTTCCATGTAGTTGCGGAGCCAGAAACGTCTTGTTTTTTGAAAACGACAGCAGTTAGTATGCAGAGAGGATGGACAAGCCAGTTGTGTTTCGCTTGGGGAATTTTGAACGGGAAATCAACCAAGATTTAGATCGACAGTACATTAGTAAAAATGGGGGCTGGGTGCGCGACGACGGCATACAGCGGGACTTCAATGACCTCATGTGCTGGGAACCAGGCATGACGGTCGACTGGACAGGTATCGATGATCTCCTGTCATGCTCAGACGGACACGATGCCATTATTGAACTGGATGTGCAGCGTAAATGTATGATGCGGGATGGAAAATGGCACTTCTGGGTAAAGGCGGTGCATGTCAAGTCGGGATCTGGTACCCAGACAACAGCACATGCACCACGGAAGCACAGCTGGGCCAATATGATCAGGGGAAAAACAACAAAACTCGACCTACAAATACAATCCACGGTGGAGGCAGACAGTGCTGCAGCGGCAGCAGCAAATGAGCAAGACACGTCTAACGAAACTTGCCTCGTCCAAGATTTCCACAACACAACCGAGGAACTGGCCCTCATTAATAACCAGAACCACTGTGTCAAAAGCAGTGTGCATAAAACAGCGAAGCACGTGGAAGGCGCAAACTGCAGGTCGCAGTTGCCTGAAGCAAAGCAAACTGTTACGCATGAAGCGACACAGCTGGGGCGTGCACAGGCCAAAAGCAAACTGCCATTAATATCAGTTAATGACAAAGCAGTGCCTGAAGACGCGGCGGAGCTGCTGGACACAGTGCTCAAACGCAAGCCAAAAGCAAAACACGTTGTGCAAGCACAACGCGAAATGCTGGCCGCATACGCCAAGGCCAACACTGACAACACAATGTGGGTTGTTACGCACCCGGTGGCCCCGTCGTTTGTTCGCGATGCCGCGGAGGTTGCCGGATCCGCGGCAGCGAAGGCAGAGCTGCGGAAGCAACGAGCTTTTGAGGAGTTTGGGGAGGGCTCCGCTTACGACTTCATCCCACTCGCCGTGGAGTCGTTTGGCCGCATGGGCTCCGCCGCCTCGCGTTTCCTTTCGGAGCTTGGCGACTTGGCGGCAGGGGGGGGGAACCGGGTGTCCAAGGCTGCCTTCGTACGTGGCGTCCGCCGGGAGCTCAGCTGTGCTTTGTGCAAAGGCAATGCGCGCATGTACTACAAGTCCCTCTCTTGTGTCGCCGTGAACGTCGGCTCGGACTTCCATGCGGGGTGTGATGCACCGCAGGAAGATCCCGGCGTGGCTTAGGTTGCTAGTTTTCTTGTGTGTTTGTCTTTGTTTGTGTCATTGTTTTCAATGTTAGTTTCTGTGTTTTTTCCTGTTTTGCCAGCCCTGTCGTTTGTAATAAAACACAATGTGGTATACAGTAGGCAAAAAGGGCAAATCTATCCCCAGCTCAGTTGCGAGCAGCGAAACCAGTGACCTAGCGGGCAACCGTGATGGAAGAGCAAGGACACGCAACGCAAAACGCAACTGGAGAGCACGGATGAAGCGCCTAGCTGCCCAGACAGCTAGCAAGCTATCTGCATGTCTCAACCTCAACGTCGACCGAGAGCCAGCGCCACGGGCGGTAGGCGAGGCCGAAGAAGAGGACGAGGGGATCATCGCATACGATGAAGACATCGCCTAAGAGGACGACGCCGACGCGGACGGGCACCAGATGGTCACAGACGACGAACTGGTCCCGTAGACAACAGCGCGCCCGCAAAGGTAACGCACTCCGCTCCTGCGGCAGTAAACACGGCAAAAGCGCCACGTCGGCAGCGTCGCTAGACGCGCTGGCCTGGACGTCGTGGAAGGCAGTGGACGATACGCGTAGCGCATTACCGCGGAGCACGCAGCCAAGGCACAAGCCACGGCGCAGCGCACGACGGCAGCGCCAGAACGCGACGCAGCCAAATGGCAGCGCGAGCCAGCGTACGCGAACCTAACCCTGGAGAAAAGGCAGGCGAAACTCACAAAAGCGATCGGAGAGCACGACCGCAAGGCGGCGAAACTCAGGCAAGCGCTTGAGGAAACGCAGCGGGAACTCGCCACACGTGCACACGATGCGCCCAACCCGCCAGCACAGCCGACACCCGCAGGTCGGAGCCGGTCCAGCAGCGGCAGGGGGTCCGACGTCAGCACGGGACGTGGCAAACACGCCGCGCGAGCGCCAAGCCACCAAGCAAGCGCACAGCGGGGTATGCTGAAACTTCTCACCAAAGCAATCCATGTGCAAGTGGGAGCCCGCACCAGCGGAGCCCTAAAAGCCATGGACGAGCAGGAGAGACGCAGGAGCAAATCCGCACCCAACAGGGGACGCGGACGTCAAGGCTGCCAACCTAACCAGCCGTACCAAGCCAGAAGGGATGGAAGCGACGGAGGTCCACCAGAGGTTTGAAGACATGCATGCTAGTCAGCGCAAACATGTAAATGACGCTCTGTATGGACACGAGTCGCACAATGAGCATGAATTGCATGAGTCGCACGCGGCAGCTCAAGCTCACCAGCGAGTACGAGAAGCATGCGCACGCCGGGCAGCAGCAGCTGGCCGGCTACGCCAACTCAAACCGTTGAAAGAGCAGAATGAAAAGGATAGAGCCCACGAGTGGAGCAAATGCCTTGCAATACGCAGCCTTGCAGAAAGAGCGTAGACGCCTTAATGGTGAAATCAAGCGCATGGCTAGAGTTGTTGAAGCCACCGCTGAGGAACTAGGTCTGGAAGATGCATACATGGTAGACCTAGCAGACTGCATGAACTTGTGCGTACAATGCTCTGATGGTGAATCGGATGTAAACGCACGAGAGTATGCAGGCCCACAAGGCCAGGGTAACCCACAAAAACGGGCCAGCACCAAACAAGGGGCTACAAAATTACGTGTACATAGGGGAATGCCTACAATATAAGCTAGCTGACTGGTACCACCCATATGATGAGCATGCAAACGAAATCCCCGTGTCTGTAGTTCTCTACAATATTCATTTCGAGGCCTCACGATGTGTAGTTCTTGTTAGGCACGCCCTGGAGTGCAGTCTACTCCTTGAACACTGCCTCTGGCACAAGCTCTTGAGGAGTGAAGCTCCACAAGCCCCCAAGCCATGACAACCGACTTGGACACCCTCCCCTCCATCCGCACATGAAAACAAGAGCCTGTAGTGATGTTTCGTGGCTTCGTAGTGGCTGGAGCTTTGTATGAGTAGGCCGAAGCAGCGAATATGTGGCGGCACGTGATGGGCCACATAGCGCTCCAGTGCAAATTATGACCCCCCAACCGAATCAAGAAAGATTTGTCAGAGCTTGTAAGGCCAGAAGCAGCGCATGACATATGCCATGGCATTGTCGAAGTATGGTAGCACTGGGTGGCTGCTGCAAGGGCTGGTGATAGATCTGGTAAACCCATAAATTTGGAGAGTTGTCACCCCCCCGCTGACAGGGCTTAGCTCAGGTGCAAGTGGACACGGTTTCTGATCAAGCCCCCAGCATCACAGTTGTAGTACGTTGCAAGGGCTTTCCAATGGTACCTTTTGAGAGGCATTTGGGCAAGGGACGGCTTCAGCGCGTTCTCACAAAGATGCCTGGAGAAGCGAAACGCCACGGAATGTAACTTTCTGAATACGCATCCGATTGCAGATTTTTTTGTAGATTCGGATTCGTCTTGTTCTGCTGCGTAAGATAAAGGCACCACCTTTAGCTAGTCATTTCGCCGTTTTTCAGACCATGTGCTCAACGTCTTGACCCTCTACGGGGGGTGTAACCGTCATGCTCCGAGACCCCAACTGATATCTCCGAAAATATGCCATATCAAGGGATGCGCCCCAGGCTCAACACCACTTGATTTACTGAGCTGATTTGAACGAGCCCGGTCCCATTCGAATCCGTTGTGTGCGCGCTTCAAACTCAACGTGTCAAAGGAGTGATAGTTTCACGCATATGACGTCAGCAGCACGTGCGCGTGACTGGGTGTCATCAGGGTACACGTAATTTTGCAGCCCCCTGAACGCAGAATCAGAAAACTGCAGAGCCAACCCAAAAAGCCCAAGGCGCAACCTGAAAAGGGAACCCCAGCCACGGCTACAGGGAAAACTCAAGGCACAAGGACCGAGGACCCGTGCTTGAAAACCATGAACACACGTGCATACACCCGGAAGCTGCAAAGGCTTAAAGCCAGCAGAAACAAAAGGGTCACATTTGTACGAAACCGAGCCGCGACGCCGGTCACTATTAGGGCGCCTGCAGAACCGGAAGCAACATGCCAGTCATGTACAGCAACGGACACAACAACCCACGAACCAACAGCAGCGGAAACAACCATTTTGGGAGTGACACTCAACGTCACTACCAAAAACACGGTTGCTGCTAGCATAAGGAAGTGGCTCAGGCAAAGGTGGCCAGGCTTCAAAGCCAACGAGGTACCTAGCCCTGCAGGGGTGCAGTCAGACCCACAACTGGAAGCCAAAAGGTGGACAGAATTCCAAGCCAAACACAAGGCTACGGCCAAAGCGAACCTTAACCAATCGTGGATGGGAAAGAAAATCCCCATGCACATATGGCAAGGAACGGAGCAAAAGGCATGGAAATGGTGGCGCAAACAGCCAGCCACAGTCCAACTAGGACCTGTAGGTGAAGCTAGGGAAAGCGATGCCCACCCAGACCCAACCTTCGATGACACGATCGATGGAACCCAGCCCGCTCAGACAGAAGGGGGAAACCTGGATGACAACAACACCAGGCAACCGAACTTTGGTGGCGGAGAGTGGCTCACACCACCGAATCCGAACCCACCGGAGCAGGGAACTCCTAGGATGTCCTTAAGTCTCAACGCGCCGGCGCGCACGATTGACACAAGACACCAGGACATGCTAACATATATCCGCAGGCACCACCCTGACATATATGAGGAATCAATGGCCCTGACGCCACTACAGCCTGGGGGAACACGGAACCCAATAAGAGCTGCCGGAACCAACGGGCCCAACAGGCGCTCGCGGTCACTAACGCACAATACACGGGAACACCAAACTCAGACACAGATACGGGACCGACGGGAAACCCTGCTACAAGCAGGGGAGCCACCGCCGCCAACGGTATACCCACCAGCACCACCGTTGCCACCGGCAACCGGGGGACCGGCATGCCAACCGGCAGTGCAGCTAGTACACCACACGGCAATGCAACCCTTGTTACACCAAGGACAACATTGCGCGGGGTCAGTACAGAGCAACAACGCAGCCGCACAATACGCCAAAGAGCTATTGAAAACTGCGGTTAAGAAATACTATGATCCCAGCCACGCGGCGCCAAGAGAGGTCAATGGTAATATCTATACACCAGAACTTGGAGGATTATCTGGCATACGTCCAGAACCACCAGGCAATTGGGGGGCTATCAGACGAAGCCACGTTAAACGTGCTGATAGCAGGATGCGCCGTCAGCGTACAAGAACGCTAACAACGGCGTATAAAAACCTGGACGCATGACTCGGGGCAAACCCGCATGGAATGGGCAACCACCGTGCTAAGGGAACAGAACCCACACGTACCAGCATCAGCAGGTGACCTGAGGGCACAGCTGAACGCACTGTCAGTAAACCAGAAAACGTTCGCGCAATTCACGGAACAATTCCTGCGCATCAGAACGGAACTGGCTGACATCGAATCAACGGACGAGTTCACAAATGGGGCACGGTTGCGCGAGTATTACATACAACGCCTCCCGCCCATGACAACTCAGATGTGGAAAGTCATGAATCCGGCGTTATCGTCCGCTAACCACTTCACTGAGAAACAGTGGTGGGAGAGTATAAGGGCGACCATCAACATCGTTGGTGACAAACGACCGGAACAAACTGACCACGTAAAATACAATGCGATGGCCAGCGACAGACCGCGCGAAGAAAGACCACTATTATGTGGCTTCTGCGGGGAGGAAGGCCACTTCTCAAAGGAGTGCCCCCACATCACGTGTTTTGAATGCGGTGAAAGGGGACACTATGCAAGAGATTGCCCACACATGAACGGACGCTCACGGTCACCCAGGGCACGTAGCCAGGAGTACCGAAGGGAGCAGAGCCCGACACCATACCGCACCTCGCGTGAGCGTGACGGACGGGACCGATCGCAGGGAAGCCGGGATCGAGAGAGAGGGTATAGCGAACGCCGGGACTACAGTCGCCGTAGCGCGTCGCATAGCCCGGGACGGTATAACAACCGCGGGGACCGTTACAAACGGGACCAGACATGGAAAGTCGGACACAACGACAACCAGGCACACCGAAGCCGAGAACACACCCCGCAAAGGGAACGTGCTTCGGACGACAGCGGACGACTCCAAAACGCCGGCACAACGCCTGGACGTACAGTGATGTTCGAGCAAACCGTATCAACGGGACAACCGGTAAACGAGAAGCCCGACACTCCCAACCCAACAACATGGTTACCACGACCATGAGGGGGCGGGGGCGTTGGACGGTTCTACCAAAAGATCAGAGACTCCCACATACGAGATTTGGAGGACAAGCTGAACCTCAGACTCACGATAGATGCATTTGCTGCACCAGACCAGCCAGTGTGTGAACACCACTATGTGGACGAGTTATTCATGAGGATGAATTTGGTAGACCAGCCAACCCCGGGAAAACCAAACCCAGGCCAAGAGGTCATATGGTGCCAACCACCGCTGCACCACGCTGCCCCGTATATCCGGCACGCGGAAGAGCAGGTGAGGAACAGCCACAGCGCTGTGGGACTGGTGGTATATCCACATTGGCCCGAGACAACAGCACACAAACTGTTGCAAACGTGGGAAAAGGTACATACCTTTCCGACGGGAACACAGCTGTGCGATGCCCCTGTGCAAACTAGAGGGAGCAAACAGCTTGTCCAACACGGTATACCGATAGCCAAAAGCAAAACGAGGGGACCCAGGCCTACAGCGCCGAAACCCACCAAATGGCCGGTACACGTGTACAAAATCATCACAAAACCGGTAGTCCCAGCGACACCGATGACGGAGATTACGCAAGCCATACACGCGCAAGCGGTGAAGGCACCGGCGGACATGTTCGAACGGCAGCAGCCATATATCTCTAAGGCTCGCATACCAAAAATACGAACGGGTGTTAAAATACACGCGGGAGGACAGTTTGCAGTCCTTGACGAGGACCAAACAAACATCATCCGCACGCAACCAGAGAACCTAGCGCAAATAGCTGTCCTGGGGGATACCGGCGCAACACATTCGCCGGTACCACTATGAGTCGCTAAGCAATTGGACCTCGAAATAGTCACGAGACGCGGTGGATCCGTTATCCTAGGAGACGGACACAGCGGAGTGCCTATACACGGACAGTGCATAGTACCCATTAACCTGGGGGGATACTCGTGCACTGTACCAGCGCTAGTCATAGACGTAGACTGGGGTGACACACAACACCTGGTCTTAGGTAGTGACTGGATAGCCACGCACAGAGCAATCCTCGGCGCGGGAGCTGGAAAAGGACCTCAGATGGATATCAGAGGGCCCGATGGCACGCAAAAACACACCGTATTCGCGAGAAAGGTGCTGGCACGTGACCAATGGGAGCTGCCAGAGCACACAGACAATTGATCTAATTGTGGGTGCCTCACAATTAGTTCGCTGCCATGCTCGAACATCGCACCGACCTTACAGGCGAAGGCGCGAGATGGGATGCAGTGGATTTCCGCGTAGAAAACGGAAAGACGTACATCCAGTTCTACAGAGATGAACCAGTATTGCTGGAAGACTTCCTGGATGAGGATCAGTGGTATAGGTACAGTTGCTTGAGCGCCACGTTCCAGCAATCAACTGCACCACCGCCGCCGCAAAAGGCATCCGACGAGGGATCCCATGCGAAATATCATGCGCAGGACCTCAATAAGGATACGCCGGCAGGCATACCAGCCGCCACAGTTGCGGGTTGGAGAGATAGATACGCAGACGTGTTCAAAGACGATCTCCCAGACAGAAAAATGTCGGATCGGTTGACACCACGCAAGGAAACTATCCACGCTATTCCGCTGTTACCGAACGCAAAGCCTGGTTTACAGACGACAGCGAAGGTTATCAACGAAAGAGCGAGCTGAAGTTGAGAAATAACTCAAATATCACATCGCCAAGGGGTTGGTACAACCATCCTCGTCGCCGTGGGGTGCTCCGATACTGTTCACGCCTAAGCCAGACGGTATACTTCGCATGTGTGTCGATTACAGAGGGCTGAACGCAGTTACGGAAAGGGATGTTTTCCCACTGCCACGTGCAGAAGACCTGTACGCCAGAGTCAAAGGCAAACGTGTATTCAGCAGCATAGATTTGCTCAAAGGATACTGGCAGGTGCCGATACAGCCAAGAGACAGACACCTTACGGCGTTCACAACACCTGAAGGACTGTACGAGTACAAAGTACTGGCTATGGGACTTACAAATGCACCAGCAACCTTTCAATGAATGATGACCAGAATCTTTGATGATCTGATCAAACAAGGAGTTGTTATGGTTTACCTGGATGATGTCCTAATCATGACAGAAACAGTGGAGGAACACTGCCAAGTCATGCAAGAGGTCCTGAACAGACTGCAAACTAACAAACTTATCAGTAGGTTTGACAAGTGCAAGTTTGGCATGAAGGAACTCAAATTCCTGGGCTTCATCATTAGTGGGGACACAGTACACACTGACCCAGCTAAGACCCAGGCAGTGCGTGATTGGCCAATACCAACCACCTCTACAGCACTAAGAGGGCTCCTCGGGCTAGCCAACTATTTTAGAAAGTTCATACCCAACTATGCTATTATGGCAGCACCCCTCACCATGCTGACAGGTGGACCTAAAAAGGGCACCGTGGACCTCAAGGGCCAACAGGCTGACAGCATTCGAAGCAGTCAAGCAGGCTCTAGTGTCACCAGCTGTACTGGCTGTGGAAGACCCAACCAAACCATATGAGGTTATCACAGATGCCTCATGTGAAGGTATTGGGGCAGTACTCATACTGTTGAAGTACGACTGAGTACTTCTTCCCTCAGTGGGAATTTAGCATGCTTATCACGTGTATGCATACCGGAGCTATCCAGTCCTAATTACTAATCCAGTGTCCAGTCACGTCATCCTGGATACTGATCTAGGCTGTGAGACTGATCCCTATCAGTCTCCTATGAATATGTACTCGGTACGTGTGTACCTCGGGTAAGTTGTCTGTAAATCTCAACAGGTTATGGGTCCGCACGCCTCCGTTGCGTTGCGTGGTATTTGGTACTCGTTTGAGTTACGACGCTTCGCTGACCCGCTGCAATAGTGCCTAGTATGGATGACCGCAGCGGAGCTCTGTCCAGGCATGGACCTGGCTTCCTACTCACCTCGCGCAATTGGCCAAGGTGGAGTAAGAAAATGCTCGCTTTTGCAACAACGAAGAACCTTCGTCGCCATCTCCGAGGAGCGCCTGGCGAGAATGCTGATCCTGCTGTACTTAAGGTGACGAAATCGCACGAGCTTACATAGAAATGAATGTTGATGACGCCGCAGCGCTTGTGATTGAAGGCGCTGCATCCGCCTTTGCTATGTGGACGTTACTGGAGGCACGTCACCAGAATTACCTTCGCCCGCAGCAGATACAAATACAGGAGCAGCTGTTTGCAATCCGCCAGGGTGCCGACGAAAGTGCAGATGCGTACGTCGACAGGGCGCTGGAGCTGAATGAGCAGCTGACCTCCATTGCTGCTGGGGTCCCAGTGGCCACGGTAGTCAACCAGCTGATTAGGGGTCTCAGTGTGCGCTTTGACGCAGGCCGTCCCCATCTCCGTCTAAATGCCCATACTTACACCCCCTGACACGCTGCGTCTTGCTCTGTACGCTCTGGAGAGCGACCTGCCCCCATTGGAGCGTCCCGCTAGAGCGCTGGCAGCTGAACGCAGAGGTCGCAGTACTGACCGTCGCAGTCGCAGTGCGTCACCCAGGCGCACCCCACGGGACCGCACACCAGAAGGCTCAGCATCCGCTTCTGAGGAGCGGAAATGTCACTTTTGTGGCCATGCTGGTCATATCACGCCCTTCTGCGTTATGAAGCTCCAGGAGAAATACCCGCAGCCTGGTAACCTTCGCGCCTGGCTACCCTAAGCCACACCAAGGCATGTATTCCTCCTCCCGCGTGCACGCACAGTGTGAATGGGTACTGGATAGTGGGGCCACAGACAGTATGACTCGCGAGCGGCACATTCTGGCAAATTCTGTCAGGTTTCCTAAACCGACCCCTGTCAACTTTGGGAACGGGACATGTGAGCACCGCCCTAGGCATGGGGCGAGTGCGGCTCAAAACCACTCATGGGCTGCTGCACTTACGTGATGTCTTGTATGTGCCCTCGCTCGTGTCAAACTTGCTCTCTGTCCATGCGCTCACGGCGACTGGCCATTCTCTTGGAAATGACCCGCACTCCTCCGTCTTCGAGATCGCTCATGGGGGAAACTCGTCGCCACAGCCACGGTCTGCGATAACATGTACCTCCTGGATGTCCCACGCATGCGCACTGCTTCTGTTGCTGTCAAAGAGTCTCTAGCCATGCGCTGGCACCGGAAACTGGGGCACACTGGCATGGGCACGCTCGCGGACATTGCAACGCAAGCGTCTGCTGGTGATTGCCCGGTGACTCCTGTGGAGTTCCTCCACGCGCGTGACACTGATCGTGCAACCCCTGTCTTGATGGGCAAGATGCATCGCTCTTCTCACCCTGAACAGGACGGGCAGGCACCCCATGTCAACTTCAGGGTGCACTCAGATTTGATGGTTCTGCTCAACTTCCCACGGTAGCTAAGGAGCGCTATGTCATGACTCTTTTAGAAGAGTTCTCAGGGTTCTCACTTGTTCGCTTGCTGCATTCGAAAGACCAGGTGATCACCGCACTTCCTAGCATGGTCCGAGAAATGGCCACACAGGGGGGACAATCAGTTAAGCGCACTGACCAGGGCCGCGAGTATGTGAATGCGGACTTGAAGGAAGCATTTGAGAAGTTGGGGCATCTGGCATGAGGAGACGCGGGCTATACGCCGGAGCAGGATGGTAAGGCTGAGCGGCTGAACCGCACCCTAATGGAGCGCGCTCGCACCATGCTGAGTGCGGTGGGCTGCCAACCACCCTCTGGGGATACGCCATCCTGCACGCTAATCACATACGAAACTGCATGCTCTATTCTCCCACGCAGCGTGTGCCTTACCATGCGTTCACGGGCGTTGCACCTTCTATCTCTCAGTTTCACCCATGGGGGTGCGACATCCGCGTGCACGTGCCTGCCAGCAAGCGTACAAGCTTGCCCCGAAGAGCACGGCGGGCATATACCTCGGAACGGCCAGGTGTCTTGAATTCCAGGAACGTTTACGCACTGGTTGATGGGAGGATACTGACCACATGTGACTTTCGTGTCCAGGATAGTGTTCCTGACCCCTCGACCCCGACTGGCGTGCGAGCCTCGGGTGTGGAAGAGGGGCAGGCTGATCAAGGCCTTCCTGCCCCGTCGGGTGATGCGGATTCCTCGCCTGATGGTACTCCGCCTGACGGCACTACTTTCCCGCTCGTGTCCCCGACGGCTCTGGCCGATACCGCCGAGGTACCGCCCGTGTTCGTGGAGTCCCCATTCCCCACGCTTGCGCCTGCAGACTACGTGTCAGCTGGAGGGTCTGCCATGGCGGACAGTGGCAGTTCCGTGCCTCCGGAGCAGGTCGAGGGAGGGGACGAGGCCGATGGCCCCCTTCCTGTTCCGGATGACCCGGGCCCTGCTGCCTCCATGCCTCCCGCCTGACGAGTATGCCATTCCTGACCTGACGATGCGGTTCCTGAGGTGCTGCTCTCTGCCCCCGTTGCTGCCCTGCCCAGTCGCACCCTGATAGCCGGGCTGCACATCCCCGCATGCGTGCCTCCTCCTGCTTTCTATAATCCTTCGTCATTCGCTGCTCGCTCTGGACTGTCGTCCGAGCAGAGCCCTCGCTCGGCTGTGAAGCCTGTCCGGCGTGTGGTACGGTTCTCCACTGAGCAGCCAACCGTGTACGCGTACGCTGCTCAGTCGAGCCCGAGTCGCCCCAAAGGGATCGACTTCTCTGCCTTCCCTACGGTGCTCTCCCATGGGCGCAACATGCTCGACCTGTCCCAGCTGCCTAATGGTGTCAAGCCTGAGGACCTGATTCCGCACTCCATGGAGGCCTGCTTTGAGTCCGGAGAACCCCTACCGGGAGAACTGGTGGCGGCGATGCAGGAGGAGAACAAGTCTCTTTGGGACCATCAGTGTTTCTCGTACACTAGGGCGCCTGCAGGTGCACACACAGTCGGCAGCAAGTGGGTGTACGACGTCAAACGGCCGGGTCCCGGGGGACTCGCAGGTACGCCTCAAGGCGCGACTTGTGGCGCAGGGATTCTCGCAGCGCCCAGGCGTGGACTATGATGAGCTGTTCGCCCCGGTGGCCAGCCACACTACTGTGCGGGCATTCCTGTCTCTCGCCAACTATCACGACCTGGAGATACAGCAGGTTGACCGTCAAGACAGCCTTCCTGTACGGTGAGCTTCCCCCCGGGCAGACGATGTATATGAAGCCGGTCCCAGGCTTCCCCTGCCCAGTGGGGCAGGTATGTCGTCTCCACAAGACCTTATATGGCCTGAAGCAGGCACCTCGCGCGTGGTATCAGCGCTTGAAGGATGAGCTCACTGCCAAGGGCTTCACGCCTGCCGATTCAGATCCTGCTCTCTTTGTCAAACTCGACGCAGAGGGCAAGGTGCTTGCTCTCATCTACGTGGGACGACTGCTTGATTGCAGGGCGGTCCGCTAAGCACGTGCAGGAGGTCATCGACATGCTGCAGAGCATCTTTGACATCAAGGTCTTGGGAGAGCCCAAGGGATTTCTTGGCATCAACATCGTGAGGAACCGGGCGCAGGGGACCTGGCCATCCATCAGAAGCCGTACGTCGAGAAGATGCTCCGCAAGTATGGCTTCGCTAAGTGTCACCCCCATCAGCACCCCAGCGGTCTGCAAAGTGTCCACCACGGAAGCGGACGAAAACGCTATTCTTCCCCACCAGCAGGTACAATTGTATCCGGCAATGGTGGGTTCACTCATGCACTTGGCCAACGGGACTAGGCCGGACATTGCTCATTGCTGTGAATTTGCTGGCTCGTCATCTCCGCGCCCCCTTGCCGCGCCATTGGAATGCAGCGGTCCGGGTCTTCCGTACCTGATGGGTACCAAGGACATGGGTCTGGTGTATTCCAGGCATGCTACCGGGGGGCTCCTGGGGTATACGGACTCTGACTATGCAGGCGATGCTATCACCAGGAGGTCGACCACGGGGTACGTGTTCCTCCTTCACGGGGCTGCCATCTCATGGCAGTCCAGGCTGCAGCCGACGGTGGCCCTGAGCACCGCGGAGGCGGAGTATATGGCCGCAGGCGCTGGAAGGAGAGAGGCGTTGTTCCTGCGGAAAGCTGCTCCCGACTCTGGACTACGAGCTGACGGGTCCTGTCCAGCTCCGGGGGGATAACCAGGCAGCGTTGTCTCTGATTAAGAATCCGATGGTCTCGCCCGCAGCAAGCACATCGATGTGCTACACCACTTCGTACAGGAGCGCGCCGCGCGAGGGGCAACTGATCTACGGCTATGTTGATACCGCCCTTAACTGGGCCGACCAGCTTACAAAGCCGTTGGCGCAGGAGCGACTAGATGCATGTGTTGCGGGCATGGGCCTGCGACGACTGAACCTGCCTTGAAGTCCATGTTTGGACTGGACAGACTCTTGCGTTTCTGTTGTCTAGCCGGCTCGTGTCGTGCTAGTTGCATTGCCTTGTGTGTGTCGTGTCCCTGATGTGTTTGCGTTAATAATTCGACCCCCTGAAGCTGACCAGTACGGGGAGTGCGTGTCACGAGTCCCCGAATCGAGTACGGGGAGCATTCTGTGTTTCCTCAATAAATGAGTCCCCTGAAGTTGGATAGTACGGGGAGTGCGTGTCATGAGTCCCTCGAATCGAGTACAGGGCGCCCTGTTTGTGCTTGTTTCTCCCGTGTTTAGGAAGGAGAGCCCGCATGATCATCCACCCTCCGAAATCTGTGTCTAGATGTACGAGGTCACATTTTTGGTGCTTGAGACATTGAAGTGATCCCCATCCGGGGAGCCTTGGTCTCCAGAGCTAGACCCACCTCGGAACGGGGAGTGTTGAAGTACGACTGAGTACTTCTTCCCTCATCGGGAATTTAGCATGCTTATCACGTGTATGCATACCGGAGCTATCCAGTCCTAATTACTAATCCAGTGTCCAGTCACGTCATCCTGGATACTGATCTAGGCTGTGAGACTGATCCCTATCAGTATCCTATGAATATGTACTCGGTACGTGTGTACCTCGGGTAAGTTGTCTGTAAATCTCAACACATACATCGTGATGAGAAAGGCCAACCGAAGGTGATTGCATATGAATCTAAAGCATTCTCCACCAAGAAGGCCAACATCGAGGCTAAATTCACTGCCAAAGCGCCGCTAGAGAGGCCAGATGGCAGCATCAGTCTTGACCAAGCAGCCCTAGAGGATGCATCAGGTAAACAAGAACTGACTGCACTGATACATGCACTAAAAGTATAGCGTTGCTACCTGGAAGGGGCTGAATTCACGGTATATGTGGACCACAACCCACTTACATACCTGTTGAACAAGCCAAACCTTAACAGATGGCAGGTCAGAATACTGGAGGTACTAGCCATGTATCCAGGCATGAAGATTCAGCACATCCCAGGCAAAGCAAACATTGCAGATGGGTTAAGCAGAATAAAGCATGGACCCCCTGCACCAACACAGCCAACACCATCTAAGGTGACTGAAGCTGTATTGCAGTGTAGTGGAATACAGTTCCCCGAAACAAAGCAAGGCACGCCAGGTATCAATGGCAAAGCCAGCGGCTGTAAGGGGCAACTTCCCATGAAGGAAATCATAGCAAAGTTGAGCAGCATGTACTGCATTCCAACATTCAGCCAAGCTAATGTTACCAGGGCACAAGCTAAGGCAGCTAAAGGAGCAAAACAGGGACAATCACATCTAGTGAATAACCCACCAGCACCAGCTGAACCAAAAGCCAGAGCCCCTGAGGGCATACCAGCCACAGCAACCTTCCTAGACACAGATGAGGACATTGAACCTCAGGAGCACATGGAAGAATTGCAAGGGGAAACAGAGGAAATCCTCAAGCACCATCATGGAGGAACGTGGCAAACATGTTCCTGCAACGATGTGTTAATGGAACCCTGCATGACCCACGCATGGCAGGGCAAATTGCACTACAAACAGCAAACCCACATGCACCAGATAACTGGGCACGCAACAGAGGGCTGTGGTTCAAACCATGATTCCTTGAGAGCTGAGTGCATCAGCCAATACCATGATCCACCAGACAGGGGACATCAAGGCTCGTTCAAAACAAGAAGAGCTATTGAGAGGTTCTACTGGTGGCCTGGCATGACTAAAGACGTCGAGCATTACGTACAAACGTGTGATTCGTGTCAGCGCATGAAACCGCTAAGGAAACGACCAGCGGGGTTGCTACAACCACTTCCGATTCCGGAGGAGAGGTTAAAACATTGGGTCATCGACTATGCAGTTGCGTTTCCACGTACAAAGCAAGGTTACGACTCAGTGCTAGTATTAGTGGATCGCAAGACTCGCTATACTCTTCTGAGACCATGCCCCGCAAACTGTACAGCGGCGGACGCGATCAGAGTACTGCTGGCAGGCTTGTGAATTATGCCGCGCCGGGGGGTTTTTGCCGCGCCGGCGCGGCGCCGGGCCCTGATCGCGCCTGGGAGCGGCGCCGCAGCCCGACTTCGCGGGCAAAAACACTAGCTCGCGCCAAATTCGATCGAATTCAAATTCGAGACTATGGAAAACGTTGTAGCGCGAGTCTCGCTGTTTGAGTTAAAGCGCCAATGGTATAACTGCATTTCCAGTTTCTCGTTTTTCATCTTGTGCAAAAATGGATACCTATTTGACAAGTGACAGGTCTGTAGCTTCTAGTTCGAAGCGCGCCCGCACCACCAGTTCTTCCACTGCCAGTCAGTCGCTTGAGGAAGACATTTGGGACGAGTTTGAGGTTTTGGAACGCAAAGACACTCGTGAATATTCAGTTAAATGCCTTCATTGCCACTCGAGATGGGATGCTGTGAAGGCAAATCGAGCCTTAGCGCATATTGCTGGAACGTCAGGAAAGGGCATAGCGCGTTGCAAGATGGTTCCTCCAGAGATTCGCAAAAAATATTCCGTAGCCAGCACGACAGCTCCGGCGGCAGCGCCGTCAGCGGCGGATGCTTTTGCAACCTTGTTTGGATCTGCTAAGAAGGAGTCCGTGGATGCTGCCATTGCGCGCTTCGTTTACAGCAACGCCATATCTTTCAACGTCGCTTCCAGCATTCAGTTTCGCGACATGTGCGTGTTGCACATATGTTGGCACTTGTGTGTCAATGGGTTGTATTCAGGTGAATCACTGTTGTGAAGAAGAACGCAAGTTCAAACACAAAGACCATCAATTTTATGCTTTGATATGCGGTCTTCAATAAAAAGCAATGTGTATCTCGCATTGTTGACAGCAGGAACTCCTGTATCTTAAAGAACAGACACTGTTTTGAAAAACCGCTGAAAACCCCTCTATTACGCCAAAAACCCCCCAATAACCAAACAATCGGGAGCGGCGCCGGCGCGGCGCCAGGGCCCTGCTGCGACCGGGCGCAGCCCGCTCCCGTCACAAGCCTGACTGCTGGACGCTACATCGACATTTGGCCAGCCCAGATCGATAGTGTGCGACTAGACAGCAGGTTCAAACACGCAGAGGGAGAGTTTCAAACCACCCTCAGGAACCTGGGATGTCAAATCCGCGTAGGACGGTTGATCACCATGAAACCGTAGGCCTTGCGGAAAGAACAATCCAATCAGTGAAAGAGCAACTCAGGCACTACATAAATGCCATCCAGACTAACTGGGCAGACTTGCTGATGCCACTACAAAGTGCACTGAACAACGGATATTGCGTGTCTATACACACTATGTTACAAGCGTCTATACACACTACTCCGAATTATCTGGCACTAGGGATGCACCCAGACCAGCCCAACCTGCCCACACCAACGCCACCAGACGATAATACTCTGCGTGCGCAATGGCAGAAGGTTGAACGGGAAGCATCTGAACGCCTAGAGAACGCACGACGGCGCATGCTGATTGCCACGAACGCTAAGCGTCGTGACGAACAATTCGGCGTGGGTGATAAAGTGCTCCTGAGTACTAAACACCCATGGTTCCGCAATACAGCAGACGGTGTACGTAAACTCATTGTTACGTATGTATATTCATACGTAATGCTAGTTAGCATTGTCAGCACTAACACTAACACGTGTCTAACGTGTTGGTGACGTGAGGGCTAGCACGCGGTACATAGATAGTGGCACGGCACTATCTATCGGGATGCTATGCAACAACCATGGGCATGGCGCCATGAGGGAGCTGGTTACGCCAGGTACTCCTAAAAGCCTAGATGGTGTGTAGCATCTGGGGTCTTTCCTGGAGCACATCATCACCAAGTGCTAGCTTAGAGCGTTACCGTGGTCGGGTGTTCGTAGCACCCCTAGCACTCCCTATAGTTGTTGAAGGCCTCAGAGCCATATGCCTCATAGTGCATACACAAATGGGCCAGTGGATTGCAAGGGTACCATATACACCCCAGACTTGGAAGATTTTATTGACCACATGACAACACAGCAACGCCTTGGCTCAATTGCGGAACAACACATGGTCCCAATAGTCATCGCCGCGTGCATACCAGGTCTGCAAAAGCGCATGGCTCAGCACATAGGGACATGGACCTCGGAAAGCGGTCTGTCTCAGCTGGAGAGCATACAACAACTACTACGGGACCAAAACCCAAACGCACCACAGACGGCTAGCGCAATTCGCGGTAAAGTAAAACATCTCAACATGCGCAAACGAACCTATGCACAGTATGTAGAGGCATTCCACGACTATCGGGAACGACTCACACGTGCAGGAGGAACGATGAATACAATAGCGGGGCAAAATTGCGTGATTACTTCATGAAAGGCCTCAGCACAAGAATAAGACAGCAATGGCGGAGGTCCAATCCGACCTTGAGCCTAGCGAACGACTTCTCAGAAGCGGATTGGTGGCGAACTATCAAATTCTTCCTTTTTCTTTTCTTTTGTTCGTCTTTCGGTAGCCTTTCCTAGATCAAATTGGTAGTCCACATTTGCGCACAAGAG
>NW_028323447.1:0-48660 GCF_984573655.1 Nuphar pumila | reverse complement strand
ACTCTGCAGCGTGCTGAGAGCGTGGCGCCTGCGCTTGGTGACTGTGTCAATAAGGTCCATCACGGACACCTGCATGTTGCCGATGGCGTCCACTATATGCCGTATAGTCCACGTCTCACGGCTAACAGCGTAGTGGATGACAATGTCGTCCTCGTCGATGCGCATCGTCACTGCTGGTCCGTCGCTGTCGGTGCTATCGTCGTCTGTTGGCATGTCCTCCGCGTCATCTTCATCGTTCCCGCTTTCCTCATCCCCTGCATCGGCGGCTTCATCCTCCACGACTAGCTCGGGCCGTTTTAAAAACGGCACGTCGAGGTCGTAGACTGCCACAAACAGCTGCGCAAGCTCCTCGCTTGCCCAGGTTCCATCAGACGTCTCACTTCGCCTCTGGACGGTATTGTCACCAAGCACTTCGCTTAGCTCCCTAGCATCCTTGCACCTCAAGAAATCCTTGAAGTCAATTTTCTTGGACACAATGCGGCTTGCATAGTGTGCCAGCTCCGTAGTCTCCACAAAGCCGTCACTGGTTCTGCGGTACGTTACAATTTGTCCACAGGCATCCATGATGGGCTGAATGACGTGTGTGGGCACGAATGGCTTTGCCAGCTCTTCAGCTAGACCGCAGCCGGGCTTGCACGACTCTGCCATGTATCCAGAGCGGCCAACTCCGGATGGATCCAGGTGGCGTACTGCTCCTTGATGATTATTGGGCCTTCGGTTCTTGCCTGAAGCACCCTGATGACATCCTGCACCTTCTTCATGTTGGAAAATTGGCTCCAGGTCGTGTTGAAACCTACCGCGAGCCGGCTCGCGTTGACAAACCCGTCTGATTGACGACGCCGGCCTTTGTGTTCACGTCCGACAGGTCCTAGAAAGCTTCCTCCACCGCATCTCTGTTGGCTGGTGTTGCAACCCGCATGTGTTGGACCGTTGGGAGGCCTGGTGGCAAGAGGCTCTCAAGCTCCGCAAGTTACTTGCTGCCGGCCCACTTCGCAGCATGCAGAGACACCTTGCTATGCGACCACACCAGCCCACTTTTGTCATGTCGTGGCTCCTCTTTCACATCCTTGAACGGCTGGTCCGCGATCAGGAGGGACGTGCAGAAGTCGATGTTTGGCTTCTTGGACATGTAGTCGCGCACTGTCGTGCGGGAAAGGGCCAAGATCATGTGCATGTTCACATACTGATCCCCGTCGCGCATTTCCGTCAGCAGCGTCCCATCTGCCGCACGGATATCGTGGTAAAATTTGAGCACACCTGCGAACGGAGGCCGTGGCTTGTTGATGACATCCAGCTGCTTCATGGCCTCGCCTATGGTATCGCGGGTCACCCTTTCCTTGATGGACTCCAGGGCATTTAGCTTCTGATCCTGAGTGAGATTCACGAACCCTGCCACCAGGAAAGCATCAATGCCACAAGGCACACACCCAGGAAAGCTTTGCTCCAGCTGCACCAGGACGTGCACGTTGTCGAGCCATGTCTGCAGGTTGCGGGGGTGTACGGTGGGATCGTGCTGACGAGAGACGATGGACAAGAGCACCTTCTTGTCGGGACAAGTATTGAAGAAAATTGCAAGCAGCACTGCCGTGGACACTGTGCGACGCTGGCCGTTTTGTTTGGAGATCACAGACCTGGCTTCGTTGATGAGCTCCTTGATGTTAGGGCACGCGAAAGCGGTGGTTCTGGAGTTGACCTGGGATAAAAGCTCGGAAAGCATGCTGATACACATTCTTACAATGTGTGTCAGTATATATTTTTACACCAGATGGTCATCCCCTGCTGAGCTGACTAGCTCCGCACCCCCACGACATTGAGCTCTACCGTCGGAAAGCCTGGTGGCAGGAGGTTCTGAAGCTCGGCAAGGTACTTGCAGCCAGCCCACGTCGCAGCATGCAGCAAGACCTTGCTGTGCACCCACACTGCTCCACTCTTGTCGTGTTGTGGATCTTCTTTCACAGCCTTGTCAGGCTGGCCGGCGATCAGGAGGGACGCGCAGTACTTGGCATTCGGTTTACGAGACATGTAGTCATGAACCGTTATGCGGGAGCGGGCCAGGATTGTATGCATGTTCACATACTGATCCTCATCACGCACTTCAGTCAGCAACGTCCCATCTGCCGCATTGGATGTCGTGGTACGTTCTGAGCACACCGGCGAACGGAAGCCGCGGCTTGTTGATGACATCCGGCTGCCTCATGGCCACGCCAACAGTCCTTGCGAGTCACCCTAGTCGTGATGGACTCCAGAGCATTCAACTTCTAATCTTGAGGCAATTGGAAAAAGCCTGCCACCAGGAACGCATTGATGCCGCAAGGCACGCACGGGGAAGCTTTGCTCCAGTTGGATCAACACGTCCACGTTGTCGAGCCATGTCCGCAGGTTGCGGAAGTGTACGGCAGGCTCTAAGAGCTCATCACATGCGAGCAAGGGAAATATGCGCCTCTTGTCGGGACACGTGTTAAAGAAGATGGCAAGCAGTGTTGCTGTGGACACAGTACGGCGCTGACCATTCTGTTTCGAGATCACAGACCTTGCTTCGTTGAACAGCTCTATGATGTTGGGGCACTCGAAAGTGGTGTTTCTGGAGTTGACCTGGGACAAAAGCTCGGAAAGCATGATGACATACAGTCTTACAATGTATGCCAGACATTTTTTACATCGGATGGTCATCCCCTGCTGAGCTGACTAGCTGTGTGATCCGTGCAAGCTCATGCCGATGCCCATGGCATTGAGCTCCTGGCCGATGAGCTTGCAGGCGAACGGGAGCTCTATCTTAGTGAACTTGGAGCCGTTCCCGCATGCGGCGCAGTTGTGCACCCCTCGCTGCACGTTGAACGGGATCATTTGCCCGCACGTCGAGCAAATATGAATATTGAACGCATCTGAACAAGTCATGAAGCGCTCTTGGTAAAACGAAGATATACCATGTGACCACAATATATCGGCCTCCATCTCTCCGATACGCAAACCGCCGTCTCTCGAGCGTCCTTCCATCGGTTGACGGGTAAGCGTGACCACCGGCCCTACTTTCCCCCTCGCATGTCTCTTGTCTTGCACGAAGTGCTTCAATTTATTGTACAATACCGGAGCCACGAAGATCGCTACTGGCATCTGCGCTCCAGTTCTTGGATCGTGCATCACCTCATCTCCATGCATCTCGAAGCCTGCGTCCGCGAGGTAGTTGCTGATCGCCTCGGCGGTCACGGGGCCGAAAGGCGTGCCGTCCCCCAGCCTGCCAGCGTGGCACGCGGCCCGTCCGAGGATGCCTTCCAGCATCATGGCGATGGTCATGCGCGAAGGGATGGCGTGGGGGTTCATGATGAGGTCCGGCACCAGCCCGCTGTCCGTGAAGGGCATGTCCTCCGTGCGAAACGTCATCCCCACGACGCCCTTCTGGCCCGAGCGGCTGGCGAACTTGTCGCCGATCTCCGGGATGCGGGGGTCCAAGATGCGCACCTTGCAGAACGAGTAGCCGTCGCCGTTCGTCGTCTTGAACGGCCGGTCAGAATGCACGACGCGATCGACGAACCCGCCTTCGTTGTTGCGCAACGAAATGCTGGAGTCCACGACTGCATCGCCCCTTGATGGCATGCCCTTCCCCACGATGACGTCGCCAGTCGTCACGTAGGTCTTAGGGGCGGGGAAGCCATCGGGCTGGAGCTTGTCAAAGTTGTGGGTGATCGCCTTGATGGTGCGCCGCGTGTCCTCGTAGGGGCAGTAATATTTTTCTTCCTCGCCCGTGCTGTGGTTCTTCGCGAGCTGTTCGCGGAGGGTGTGGTAGTACGTGCTGGTGAACAGGCCCCGCTGGGTGGCGCTGCGGTTCAGGATGACGGCGTCCTCTTGGTTGTAGCCCGCGCATGTGCAGATCGCCACGATGACGTTTGAGCCCGTTGGCATCTCGTTGACGCCCATGATGTCCGCGACGCGGCTGGACACCAACGGGCGCTGGAGGCTGTCCAGGACGTGCGCGCCGACGTCGAAGCGATCGCGGTAGTTCGCCACAGGGAGCCCGATGGCCTGCTTGCCCATCGCGGACTGGTAGCTGTTTCGCGGGGACTGGTTGTGGTCCGGGAACGGGATGATGGAAGCCATGACGCCGAGCGCGAGGCTCGGGTGCACCTCGACGTGCATATGGCGGGGACCAAGGTCCGCATGCGTCATCGCGATGTACGCATGCCCGCACTCCTCGACGTCAAGGTACTCGATGCAGCCAGCGGTTATGAGGTCCACCCATCCTGTAGCTCGTGTGGAAGCGCCCGCAGTACGCAGCAAGTGCAGATGCTTCGCGACGATGGGAACGCCGTCCCGGACCAGCAGCAGCGGGCGCACCATCCTGCCGCCTTCCGTGCAGATGCGGATCTCGGAGTCCGCGACGCGCCACACGATCGTCGTATGGAGGTGAATGCGGCCTGCGCGTTTGCTCGCGGTGCGTAGCACGTTGAGGGTGCCAAACGCATCAGGCACGGTGCCCCAGAGCTTGCTGTTCACGTACACCAAGGTACCTGAGTCCTTGGGGCCCGGCTGCTCCGGCAGCAGGTGGTAGATCGACTCGGGTGCCGTCGCGACGGTGACGCACGCACCTATGGAGAGGTTTTTGACGACGCCGATGCTCTGGCCTTCCGGGGTCTCCGCGGGACAGAAGATCCCCCACTGCGTCCCGTTCAGCTTGCGGGGCTGGATGAGCTTGCTGTTCTTCTCGATGCTCGTGGCGATGCGGCGAAGGTGGCTGAGGGTCGCGCAGTACGTCAGGCGGTTCAGGACCTGCGAGACGCCCTGCTTGGACCCGGTCTTCACGCCCCATGAGCCGGTGGCGAGGGCGTACCGCATGCCGCCGTCGATCGTCGTGCCCTTGAAGATCTTGTACACGTTGCTGGAGCTGATGACGTGACAGGCCATCAGTCTGGGGCCTATGGGCAGAGGACATACGTTGTTTAATTCCTAAGGTCGTACAGATACTACTCCACAAATCACTGGTAAACTGTCCACCCCTATCACTTACTATGTATTGAGGTAGTCCATGAAGTCTGAACACATTCCGACGAAACAGATGCGCGAACTGCTCACCACTGGTGGATGTCCAGCATGGTATGAAGTGGGCCATCTTCGAGAAGTGACAGACTACCACCGCAACGGCATCGGAGTGACAGGTAAGTTGGTGATAAAGTCCACACCAATGGTCTGAAAGGGTCTCTCCGGGACTGGCAGTGGTGCGAGAAGGTTTTCTCGGGTCTGGTGTCTAGCTTTGTTCCGTTGGCAAGAATCACATGCGGCGACATACTGTTCTACGTCATAGATCAGGGTTGGCCACCAATAGTTTGCCTTCAGGGCTATGAGCATACGGTTTCTTCCTACATGTCCAGCCTAAGGTGCGTCGTGCATGCTGTAAAGGGCAGCTTGTCTATATCTCCGTGCTTTGGCAACGCTAGAGCGTTTTCCTTGAACGAGAGATTGCCTACTTTAGTTAGTCCTAAACGCACAGACGAGGTTGCTGCGTCCAAGTCCTTGAAACAGGGATCATGTGCGTATCCGCGTTCCACAGCTCTAATAAAGTTCTCTACGTCTATTTCCTTAATGCGCAGCAGTTCGCTCTGAACTAGCAATGGTGGGTCTGGTTCGATGGGAGGAGCAGACGTTAATTCACCATCCATCGCGTCTGGTCCTACGTCATAAGCAGGTGCAACTGGTGGTGGCAACACCGAACTGGAGCCTGCACGGGCAGCCATGCGTGTTCGTTTCATCAAATCAGACAGATCACTCATTCGAAAGTTCGCCGGTAAACGGTAAGGGGGTGGTGGGAGCTCAGAAGAAGGTGCAGACGGAGTCTGGTTTCCCCCTGTCGGTAAAAAGCGAGCATTCCAAGGTGGGTTGCGATTCCCTGGTCGGGTTTGCAGGGTGACCGTCGCAATGAAGGAGATAAGAGCATCAAAGTGTTCAAAATTGGTCTCAGGGGCTGGGAACAAATGCAAGCGTGGGGCCCGACTAACAGGATCAGCTATGTTGTCTTTACCGGGGATGTGCTTGAGCATAAAATGGAACCGTTGCAAGAACTGAACCCAGCGAGTCTGTTTCCGAGACAAATTCGGTTGGCTGCACAGCCACACAAGGGCGGCGTGATCGGTAAATAGCTCAGTTTCGACGCCCTCGAGATAACAGCGCCAATGTTCAAAATTGTTCACCATCGCGAGTAGTTCTTGCTCCGTGGTGGTCCAGCGCATTTGCGTGTCGGTGAATTTACGACCATGATAGTGTTGCTCGCTCGTCACCTACCGCGACAGAATTGCAGTGTTGTAATAACCAGTCGCATGCGAGTAACGAGGTCGTTTGGTTCGTGTGGCTTGGTTCTGTCGGTTGCCTGACAATTATATACATTGCTATCCAGCGATGTCAGGGCACGCAGCGAAATCGGGGAATTCGCTTTGGAGGGATTATGTGCGTGCCCTTCAGAACCCTGTTGCACGTTCCTCGATCCTGGTTAGTGTTGCTCGCTCGTCACCTACCGCGACAGAATTGCAGTGTTGTAATAACCAGTCGCATGCGAGTAACGAGGTCTTTTGGTTCGTGTGGCTTGGTTCTGTCGGTTGCCTGACAATTATATACATTGCTATCCAGCGATGTCAGGGCACGCAGCGAAATCGGGGAATTCGCTTTGGAGGGATTATGTGCGTGCCCTTCAAAACCCTGTCGCACGTTCCTCGATCCTGGTTAGTGTTGCTCGCTCGTCACCTACCGCGACAGAATTGCAGTGTTGTAATAACCCTCAACTGCTGCCCCTTCTCCCCCCTAACCCCCAACCCCTACGGGGTTGGGGGCGGGGGAAGAGAGGCCCGAGGTAGGTATATGTTGACAGCTTTGAGCTGTCACCAGCCCCCTCCCCTGCTCTGTCCGCAATCATACCACGAGAGCGAAGGCCCGTTTTTCCTATAACGAAGCCTTCTGCTAGTCGGCGGTTACCATCAGTTTCTTATTTACAACGATTCCGCTCCACTTTGGCACTCCTTGCACTTTCTTGGGATTCGTGTTGTCTTACTGACTGGATGGCTTGGTCCACTAAGTGTGCTGCAGGTAGCCTGATTGCCTGCCTGACCTGACCAGAAGACCACGAGACCAAGACTCAAGACGGCTGACTACTCCTTCATTGCCCCCAGGAGCCGAATGCCTGAAGATCGTGGGTGACCTGATCCCCGGTACAGCGACCGCTGTTAGCCCCTCAGTTTACTTCTTCGCCAGTGGAACCATATCCTTTACCTGAGGAAAAAGGTGATTCTATCTCGAATGCCCCACTGTTTGCCTCGCAATCAGAGTATGCTTGTACCCGCAAGTTACTCTGGCTCCCACCGTAATTTTTCGTACGGTGTTCCGCCTTGGGCAGTTGCGTCTTTTTCAATTCGCGCTCGCTCGCAGCCCCTCAGACCCTGCTTCCAGCCCTCCTTTGCCCCCAGTTGCCTTTCATGAGATAGAGAATTGGGTGATACCTTTCCAGCCCCCTTTTTTCCCGCATCCGTTCCACTGCCCCCAGGAGCCATAATCCTGAGTTCAGAGACAGGGTGATGCGCCCTGTCTCTAGTGTCCCTCAATTGCCCCTCATTCCCTACTTCCATTCCATTGCTGCCAAGAGCCCACTTTCTTGAGGCCTGCTCGGCTAAGAGCATCCGCGCCGCGGCTACACGGGAGTGTCCTAGAAACGTGCCAGTACTCCTTGCTGTGAACAGGAAACCCAATACTATGAATACAAATCAATTAAGGGGCGCCACCTCTAGCCCAACGTCCCAAGGAGGCCGGCGAATTACCGTCGCGAGCCGAATGTCGGGCCAGGCTTCCGACCAGCGGGTGAGCGCAGGGGATGCCGGATGTCGGGTTCCCACGCAAGCGAATCAATTTCTTGGTATTCCCGACATCAGCGCTCATCTGACTGCCCCCCCGATCCTGTCGGATCCCTCTCCAGTGCAAGAGGGGACGCAGACATGCACCATACCTCGCGCCCCGAGCTCCCTTACAACACACTCGGGTGACCACCAGGGAGGGACTCTCCCTAGCGACTTCGAACCAGTCCTTCCCAAACGAATTAGATTGGCTTTCTTTGGACCCTTGGACTGTGTTACCTCGCGCTCAGCTTTCCTAATGTCAGCCAATGCAGCAACGATGTCTGTTCTGAAAGGCTGTCACTACAGCCGTCAACGGAACAGTGCAAACGGCATCCCTTTCTTGGTGCTCAGTGTCCGCAAGGACGCAGATATCAAAAAGATCTGGTTGGCAGGTATGGTACCGTTCATATTTGACCTCAACCAACACTTGAAGCATTCTAAGTGTAGAGTGGCCCTTTATGATCAATTCCCCTGGATGTTGTTCCCACCAAACGATGAGCGCAATATGACTTTGGTAGCGCCGGAAGGAAACTCCATGCTTGCAGTTCACAACAGGTTCTCTGTTTTGTGCGAAGCTGGGGCGGTTGGAATGAGTGAAGAGGCCACCGAGCCTCGCGTGGGCACAAGTGCCCACGCATCGGCAACAGTTGCAGCCACTGTTTCCAGGAAGGATAAAGGGAAGTTCAAAGCGGGTTGTTTGAACGTCAGAGGCCTGAAAATTGCTAGCCAAAGTGATAAGGTCTCTGACATTGGCGCAGTCTTGCGGGACAAAGGAGTCAACATCTGTGCAGTTCAGGAAACCTGGCTTGATCCCTCAATCGATGAAATAGTGCTGCTCGGTTATCAGTTTGTGGGATCAGCCGGGTATCCGACTAGCACACGCCTTGGCGGGGGCACTGGCTTCCTTATTGGTGATGACATGGTATCCGATGTTGATACACTGGTATGGCGAGGAAAGAAACATACACAAGCAACCTGGGTACGAGTGAAGGGTACCAACAGACGAAACCATTTGGTAATCGCCAGCGTCTATGTCCCTCCGGTCTCAGACACTCGAAGTTTGGCAGATGTGACAGCCGACTTTGAAGACCTGGCCATTGATATTGAGCATTGGAGCAAGAAGAGCAAGGTCTTAGTTTGTGGTGACCTTAACGCTCGTATCGGGAATAGCAGCGGCGAGACCGCGGCAGTTTACCCAAGAGTCCCCCGCTTTGGAGAGGACACCATCAATGCAGAAGGCAAGGCGTTGACACAGTTGTTGGCACAATGTGACCTGTTCTCCCTCGGAAACCGGTTCGGCCCGGAGACACAGTACACCTGCTTGAGGACCCAAGGGAATTCAGTGGTAGATTATCTCCTGGGTCCTCGTGCCCTGCTGAAATGTGCCCGCTCAGTCACCCACCACCCCCTAGACGACGACACAGACCATGCGCTGTTGTGTGTCGATATCCCCACTAAGCTCGAGAAACGGCCTGTTAAGCCTAAGACCAATGTCCGATGGCGCCTCAACAAGTTTGAGGACCAAACCGTGGCGAAAGCCAATCGTGATCTCATGTCCGAGGAGGTGGCGGCAGCCACCGGTAGCCTGGGTGAAGTGAATGAGGAGAGCTCGCAAAGCGAAATCGATGTGATTGCAACTCAGATCTCTCATATTATTGTCAGGGTAGCAAGCTCCACGATCGGGAAGAAATTAAGCAAGGGCAGGCGCACTGCCCCTTGGTGGACCGCTGAGTACAATGAGATCAGAGTGAAGAGCCAGCAATCATACGAGCTAGCGATGCGCACTAAGGACCCACGAGACTGGGACGCTCTTGTGTCCCTAAGGAAGGTTAAGAACCGGCTGAAGCGAAATCTTAAAGCTCAGCAGTCGGTTGCTGATCAGCTGGCCACGGTACAACTTTGGGATAAAAGTTATGGTTCTAAACGTGCGTGGCAATCAGCAAAGCAGTTGAGAAACTCAAGAGCTGGTTTCGCTCGGAAAGCGTCGACGGCTTGTCAGGGGATCCAGGATTCGCAAGGAAACTTTGTGAATACCCCCCAGCAAATCGCCAGTGTCTTCAAGACACATTATGCAAAATTGGCAAGTCCATCGGAAGATCCCGATTTTCTTCAAGACCATCGGATTCTGATAGAAGCCGACTTTCAGAATTGGCAAGAAGAGGGCAAGGACGTGTTCCAGCCAGAGTTGGATGAGGAGTTTACGGAAGAGGAGATCAATGGCGCCATAGATCACCTTCCGCTACATAAATCGGCCGATAGCGATGATATTACAGGCGAACTGATCCGAAATGGTGGAGGAGAATTGAAAGCCCTGCTGTTGTCTCTGCTGAACCGGGTTTGGCGAAATGAAAGTGTTCCCACGAAGTGGGGGACTGGGATTATAGTGAGTCTGTATAAAGCTGGAGATTCCACTAGGAAACTACCGGGGAATTACGCTCATCTCAATCATCCGCAAGTTGTTTAGCACCATGGTCCGGTTACGGCTTGAAAAAACGGTGGGACTTCATGAGTCCCAATGCGCTTTCCGGGAAGGACGTTCCTGCATCGACCACATCTTTACAATGGCTCAGATGGTGAATGAGTCAGGTGCAACAAAGCAGCCCCTTTATGCTTTTTTCCTGGACATTAAGAAGGCTTACGATGTGGTCTGGAGGGAAGGTCTTTTCTACAAACTGAAAGCTAAAGGAGTAAAAGGCAAGATGTGGCGGGTCTTGCTAGACTTGTTTTCAAAGTCACAATCCTCGGTCCGCATTGCTGGCGAGATGTCGGAGTCGTTCCCATTGATGGTAGGCGTCGGCCAGGGTGACCCCCTCTCCACCTTACTTTTCGACATCTATATCGACGATCTGCTGGAGTCGTTGCATACGGCAGGCGGTCCCAAAGGAATTTGCGTTGCACAAGGGGTCGAGGTCAGGGCCCTCACATACGCGGACGACCTTAATGGTCTGACACTGGACCCCCAGGACTTGCAGGTCAGTATCAACCATGTGGCTGAATGGTTGAAACGCTGGCGTATGCAAGCAAATAAGCTACAAAGTGTGGTGATGGTGTTCCATCCCAAGGAAGGTGAATCAGCGAGCGTCCCAGCTGAGCAGCGATTGAACACCTGGACACTGGACGGACACGCTCTGTCGCAGGTGCAATCATATAAGTACTTGGGAGTTTGGTTCACAGAAAGCGGATCTTGGGATTTACATGCAAGCCAAGCACTGGGCAAAATGCGAGCTGCCTTGGGGTACTGGAGGCCACTGCTAGCTTGTCATCGTATCCCGATCAAAACCCGCGCAATGATGATCCAAACCTTCATCTATAGCTCAGTTCTGTTTGGTAGTGAGGTCTGGTCAACCTCACAAGTCAATAGACGCTGCTTTGACGTCGTCGCAAAGGAGGCGATGCGAGCAGTGATGGGATTGCAGTGTTCAGAAGTGGCCTCAGAAGTCTTGTTCACAGACTTGGGCCTACTGCCCCCTTCGCTTCTAATGGATGCCTCTAAACAATGTTATGACAAGCATCTGTCCACTTTACAGGGAACTCGATGGTGTAAACTGGCAAAAGCGAATCATTTCCCGGGGCACAGAGCAGTCGGACGCCCGAGGGTAGGGGCCAATTGGCAAGGAGAGGTGCAGAAATTTTCAGCGGACAATTGCCACGACCTGAATATCTCTGACATCTTCAAAGCCCCTACAAAACAGCAGGTCGCTAGGCGTATCTCCTTCAGATCTCAAGGGGGAGTGCGTGTAGGGAATGTGCCAGTGCTGGAAGCAGAGGCGTTGCCTACCAATGAGGTTGATAGGCAACACCTCCTTGACAATATCTGGAGTTGGTACTTAATTCAAGGGAAAGCCAGATAGGTTGCATCGCCGCATTCTGCGGTGCCATGGAAGTGGGCGTGCATCGGTGAACAACCACGCAGGCTTGCACCATATCTGTCAAGTTTGTCCTCTGTTCGGGCTCGTACTATCATGAGCGCTAGGAGTGGTAAGCTGTTTGGCCTACGAAGCCGACTTCAAAATCAGACTTACGAGTTTGTGGATCCCGTACAGTATCACTGCAAGGACTGCGATGAGCATTTGGGGGATGCTCACACACGCTGTGTTCACTGTACCGTGGATTGTCCCATCTTGTGGCCAAAAATAGACCAATTTCTTGAAACGGTTGGAGGTCTTGGATTACAAGGTGGGAATTTGGCAACTAAATTGGAATCTCTGTTGGGAGTTGATCTCCTGACAAAGATTTTGAGTGTGGGTTGCGACGATCTCCCAAAGGAATTGACGGGTCGTTTTTGGTCAGCCGTGGCTGACCTCCTTTCTTGCAGGGTACAGGACGCAGAGGATGAAGACATGTCATGTCAGGTTATGGTAAGTCAGGCTGGTCCAGGTACGCTTGCCTCAGGTGATGGTAATGAGAACTCTGATTCCCAAGTAGTTCTTGGAGTTGCCAATGTTCATGTGGATGCGGTAGTGTTGTAAAAAGATACATCGATAGGCTATTACGCGTCCTTCTTGCATAAGCACTCCGCCAGAACCGTGTATGCTGGCGTAGGAATACACTTGGTATTTCTTAGCGGGATCAGGCATAGCAAGCACCGGGGTGGTAGCCATGGCGTGTTGGATAGCTTTAAAGGATTTCTGACAGTCTGGAGTCCATACAAAAGGGACCTTGGATTTCAGTAACTCAGTCATAGGGGCGAGGGTCACAGCGAGTCCCAGCATGAAACGCTTACAGTACTGTACCATCCCCACAAACGAACGAACTTGGTTGGCATCAGTTGGCACAGGCCATTTGGTAACAATATATACTTTAGAGTCCCCGGCCCCGCTGGAGGACAACACTCCGCCGCTTCGCGTTGACGAGGACACTTTCAAGCGCGCTCTAGAGCGACTCGAGGCCACACGCGGCTCGGCAGGTGGGCCCACCGGCATGACATACGAGCACGTGCTAGTTGCGGTGAAAGGCTCATCCGAGGCCTTCAATGCCACCCTAAAATTCATCAACCACATGCTTGCGGGCAAACTCCCGCGCCATCCGTCGCTGCTAGACTCGTCCCTCGTGGGCTTGCAAAAGCCCGACGGTGGGGCAAGGCCCATTGCGATAGGGGAGGTGCTATACCGCCTCGCAGGCTTATGCGCAATGACCGCGTGCGAGAAACTTGGTCGTTCACTTGCGCCTCTCCAGCTCGCGGTGGGCGTTTCTGGAGGAGTAGAGGCCCTTGCACACGCCGTCCGCTCAGCGCTAGCGTCCGACTCCGAGGCGGCATTACTGACCGTTGACATGGCAAACGCCTTCAATACAGTGGACCGGTCGGCGCTCTTCAAAGCGGTGCAGAAACACGTGCCCTCGTTGTTGGCGTACGTTCAGTGGTCGTACGGCGCCCCTACGAACCTGCATGTTATTGGAGCGCAGGCGGGCACTCCTCCGATTCAGTCATGCATGGGGGTGCGCCAAGGCGACACATTGGCCATGCTGCTCTTTGCCCTTGTGTTGCAACAGATCCTGGAGCGCACCTCAGCAGCGGCGCCCACCGTCGCCACAATGGCGATCGCCGACGACATCAGCCTAGTTGGCAAAGTGGACGCGCTGCGGTGCCGCGGTTTCTTCTCGCGCTCACAGGGGCGCAAGGGGTTGCGATCGTTGGCTTGCGCGTGCAGCCGCTCAAGTGTGCGCTCACCGCGGGCCCCTCGCCGGCAATTGCGGCGCTGGCGGCAGACCTGGGCATCATGCATTGCCCGGAGGGAATCACGGTATGCGGCACGCCGATCGGCACGGCCAGGTACGAGGCAGCGACCCTGGACGCCCGCGCGGACTCCGTTATCGCAGAGATTCACAAACTCAGGGCCTTGCCGGTCAGTCTTCAGGCACACTTTACCTTGCTCCGATCCTCCCTGTCCCTTCGCATGGCGCACCTCATGCGCACGGTGCCGTGGGGCTCCCTGCAACACAGCGTTGCGCGAGTGGAGGAAGCCATTACAACGGCCGCTGTTGCGCTTTTTCAGGTGCCTGTAACTGGAGCGCGATCGGTGAGTGCGAATTCAACAGCTCAAACTCCCTTGCGGCACGGCGGATTTGGGCTGCGCGACGCAACGTCGCTTGTCGCAGACGCGGCGCTGGTGGCGGGGGCCTCCAAAGCGCAAGCGGTTATGAAGGAAGGCCCGGATGCATGCAAGCCTTTCTCGAGTGTGACAAGGCCGGGGTTGTTGACCGCTTGGCAACGTGTCTTTGATGATGCATCCGAGGCATGCAAATGGGACCAGAGCGCGCGTGACCTGCCAACCGAGTTGTTGAAGCGGAGCTGCCCGGGGTTCAGAAGTCCGTGTCACGCCTCGTTGGCGATCGCTTGGGCGCGGCCTTCCTCGAAGCTTGCAACACTACCACCGCAGACGGTCGGCGCGCGGCGGCGCGTATCCGCAGTGCGTCCTGTGGACCTGCATCTGCATGGCTAACTGCGCTGCCCACCGCGCCCACTTTGCGCCTTAGCAATGGAGAATTCTTTGCAGCGGGGCGTCACCTGCTCGGTCTAGGGGTGACAACGGCTGTGGATGTTCCGCCTTGCCACTGCACCGCCGGCGACTCCACGACGCCGGACCACGCTCTCTCGTGCAACCGCAATGCAGGTGAGGCATCGATGCGCCATAACTACTGGGTTTCGGCCTGGCGCCATGCCATCCACATCGCGGGCTGCGCGTCTAGCGTGGAACCGCAATACAGCAGCCTTGCAGCTGCGGGGGCGCAAGGGGCTGCTGGTCTTCGCCGCGGGGATATTTTGACTGTCTGGCCTGACGGCCGCGTCCGCATCATGGACTGCGTTGTTACGCACCCGGTGGCCGCGTCGTTTGTTCGCGATGCCGCAGAGGCTGCCGGATCCGCGGCAGCGAAGGCGGAGCTGCGGAAGCAACGAGCCTTCGAGGAGTTTGGGGAGGGCTCCGCTTACGACTTCATCCCACTCGCCGTGGAGTCGTTTGGCCGCATGGGCTCCGCCGCCTCGCGCTTCCTTTCGGAGCTTGGCGACTTGGCGGCAGGGGGGGGGAACCGGGTGTCCAAGGCTGCCTTCGTACGTGGCGTCCGTCGGGAGCTCAGCTGTGCTTTGTGCAAGGGCAACGCGCGCATGTACTACAAGTCCCTCTCTCGTATCGCCGTGAACGTCGGCTCGGACTTCCATGCAAGGTGTGATGCACCGCAGGAAGATCCCGGCGTAGCTTAGGTTGCTGGGTTTCTTGTGTGTATTGTCTTAGTTTGTGATGTTGTTTTCAGTGTTAGTTTCTGTGTTTTTTTCCTGTTTTGCCAGCCTGTCGCTTGTAACAAACATACTTTAGCTGGGTCGACGGACAGTCCTTCACGGGATATAACGTGTCCGAGGTAGGGTGTGCTTGCAACACCGGAGGTGCACTTTTTCAGGGGTGCAACAGTAACCTTCACGACGTAAGGCTTCAAATACCAGGCGCACATGTTCCTTGTGCTCTTCCATGGTGCGGGAGTGAATAGATATGTCGTCTAGATACACAACGCAGCATCCGCCAGGTCGACATAGGGGCCCCAATGCTTGTATCATAGCTCTTTGAAAGATAGCTGTAGCATTGGTTAGCCCCATGGGCATAACGTTGTACTCAAATAAGCCTTGTGGTGATCGAAATGTCGTCTTGTGGCGGTCCGATTCGCGCAGTGCAATCTGATGAAGCCCGCCACCAGGTCAAGAGTGGAGAAACCAGTACTGCCATGGAAGCGGTCAAGGGCTTCCTGGATATGTGGCATGAGTTTATTTAGCTTGACAGTGTTATTATTCAGGACTCTATAGCCAACATACATGCGGAGAGCTCCATCTGACTTAGGAGCAAACAAGACGGGAGAGGCCCACGCAGACTCACTAGGGCGTATCCACCCTCTCGCCAGTAGGCTTCTACTTGTTCAATGAGTTCTTTCTGCTCCAAGGGAGTCAGTCGGTAAGAGCGTAACATACGGGGGGTCGCTCCAGGAATCAGATTGATGGTGGCCTGGTAAGATGGAGGGTGGCTACCATTTGGGGGGATGCCCGACAAGACATCAGCGAACTCAGTAACTAACGGCTGGAGAGCGGCTGGGATTACTTGCTGCACTTTAAACTCACGTTGGATGACGTTAATCGAGGCCGCGAGAAGGGTGTTTGCCTTGAAAAATTTCTTGGCAGCGTGCACAGACTTGATAACAGGGACTTTCTCTGGGTACTGAACACGGGAATCACAGTACTTCCGACCAGAACAGTAATCCTGACCCTGATTTTTAATGTCCAGGAAAATTCCAGTGGGTTGGTACCGTATTTGGGCTGAGTGGGCTCGCAGGAAATTCTGGCCTAAGATGATATCGATTCCGGGGGGGGTATAGTCAAGGACGAGAGCCCGAAAGCTCAAAGTGGTCTTAGAGAGCTTCATGCTGATTTGGCACTCTCCGAAAGATGATATGCTTCCCTTCCCAATCCCGAAACGACCTGATTACTCATTTTTACAAGCGACAGGGCCGGCAAATCTAGGAAAGGCTACCGAAAGACGAACCTGATTACTTGGTTCAATGGTGCACTGGGTGCGCTGCGCCCATGACTGAGACAACGCAAACGGATGCGCCGGTATCAATCAATGTCATTGCCGTTGCTCCCACATAACAGAGCAAAAACGTGCAATACATGGCATGGGTAATCCCGTTTGATCGTGCTGGAAGAGCGAGCTTGGTCTACATGTGCAAGGAGCGGCTCTTGTGTGCCCGGGGCGAGATGAGAGATGCCGATGTGGCGAGCCTTACCGGCAATCTCACGTTGACGTGTGCCAATTTTAGTATAGTTTGTCAAGTATGGTGTCCATAAGTGCCTAAGCTCAAGTTTACGTGGTACGGCTATGGAAATGGCGGTCGTCAGAGGGGCTGTGAAGCGAGCCCGAACACACTGCGATAGGACAAATCTCATATTGTCGCGCCTGTACTACAACTCTCTCTCGCGCATTGCTGTGCGTGTTGGACACAACTTCCAGCCAGGATGTGATGAGCCGGCAGAGGGCCCGGTTGAGGTCTGACTTGCTTCGTTGTTTGTTTGTGTCGCTGTGTGCTTTGTCTTCCTTTTTCTTTTCTTTTGTTTGTCTTTTGGTAGCCTTTCCTAGATTTGCCGGCCCTGTCGCTTGTATTATAATCTCATATCCTCAGGTGCGACATCGATGCAAACCAGCCGGTTGTTACAGATGTATGTGGAAAACGTAGGGGTTCCTACGTCTGCAACGTAAACCTCGATAGGGGTGTTCAGCAATGGAACCAAACACCCTTTACCTGAAAAAAGTCCTGACCGAAGTCCCTGATACGTGATATATTCTGATAGTGTCTCCAGGCATCTCCCGTAGGAGACCGACCTCCGAACCCTGGACCTCCCATTGCTGCTATCTGATTCCCTATCGAGGATGACTCAACATACGTCTAGCGACGTCTTCACATAACACATCACCCCCTCGTCGCAAGACGGCAGGAGCACGGAGTCATCTACTGAACGTGAACATGAAACATGAGACATGAATGTGAAATGTGGTCATGAACATGAAGCCTGAAGTCTGGTCTAGACATGAAACTGAACATGAAGTCTAATCCTTGTCTGCATCGGCGCCTAGTGGCGGCCAGTCGTCGTTCGGATCTAGACGCTGAAAGCCTTCAACCAATGCCAACGGACTGTCGTCCTGTGCTTGAGTGGCTGCTTGAGAGGCGCTGATGGGGTTTCGGGGGGCTATCCAGCCTACCTCCTCGCATCTATCGATGAAGTCCCCGAGATCATGACGCATGAACTGAGCGCGCGCTGCGCGTTCGGCTGCGCGATTCCGACGCCGTGAACTTGAAGGCTGAGCGTGTGCTGGAGCCTGGCGGACCACAGGTCCCAGATCTGAGTCGAGGTCGCTGGACAGCGGACTCTCATTTGGGTTATTCCAGTATGAAGGCCCAACTGATTCTGATGCAGCTGGCTTGACTGGACTTGAGGGTACTGACATGGGGTTGACTCCCCACCCTCCTGACTGAAGGGGAACCCGTGCTGAGGGGCTGACCTGCATGAACTCACTGTAGGCTTAGAGCCTCCTTTCTGTACAGTGGGGACAGCCTCTTCAATTCTGATGCTGGAATGGCCCTGAATATTTTGGCCCTGACACCTTTGGTACATCGTCCAAGGTAATCCTCGACTGTGCTGATACAGTTCTCACAGTCCTTGAACTCATGCCAGGAGGGCTCACAGCTTCCCTTCCACTGGACGAGGAATTCTGCATAATTCTGTTTCCTCTTGGAGCGGGACGAAACCACATTATGATTAATGATGGCCTCTACTTCCCATTCTTGAGCTCCATCAATCATGACTGGCACAACTGCCCTGTTTCCCCTTGGAATATAGGGCTTGACTAACGTGACTGACACTCTGGGGTGTATCTGCAAATTGGAAGGTAATTCCAATAGCACTGTGGATCCATTGGCACTGTGCTGTAGCACCTTGACTGGTCCAATGAATCTGGGACTGAATTTGTGCCTTAAACTTGGATGCCTGAGACTGATGTGCTTGATACTGAGCCACACCAAGTCTCCTGTCTGATAATGGTGGTGGTTGACTACACCCTTCTTATCATGAGCTTCCTTCATTTTGCATTTAGCCCAATGAACACTTTGCCTGGCTCTGGCAAATTCTTCTTTCGCTTGAAGATATGTGCGCTCCCCCTTCGGTACTGAAGCGCCCATCCATGAGGCCAATTCTGACTGTGGGGCAACTAATCCCTTCTCAGTTGCTATTCTGTCCTTTACCGCCTCAAAGGGGGCTAAAGGCACCGTGATTCTGTTCATTCTGAAAGGCGTGCTACCAGTTGCTTCACGATACATGTCGTTCAGAGCAAACTCAATGAAGGGCAACTTCTTGTGCCAATCACTCTGATCTGGTGCTACATAATGCCTTAATGCAGTCTCTACCACTTCATTGGTCCTTTCCACGAGGCCATTGGTCTGAGGGTGGTATGCTGTACTGAGACTTAACCTGATATCTGCTAGGTCACACAATGTCTTGAAAAGTTCTGAATTCCATTGTGGACCCCTGTCACTGACTATCTTGGTAGGCATGCCATAATGAGGGAAAACCTCCTTGAAGAACAGCTCTGCAAACCCTTCTGCAGTCAGAGTGGTGTGTGCTGGTATCAGCCTGACCATTTTGCTGAGATGACAGCAAAACACCACGATAGCATTATACTTTTCTGAGGCTGATGGGGATAAGTCTACGATTAGATCTACCCCCACTGTTCTCCAGCAACTGCTAGGAGCCTGAATGAATGTAAGCGGTGGTCTTTTTCTACGCCTATCCGGCTTATCACTCTGACATTTGTAACATGATTGGACGTAGTTCTTTATATCGGTGGAAATGCTGGGCCACCAGAACTGTCGTTGGACAAGTTGGAGTGTCTTCTGAATCCCCAAATGCCCACACCATGGCACATCATGGTGCCAGTACAATATGTCTGACCTGAGTTCCCCTGAATCCGGAACATATAGGAGATTGCCCCGCCACAACAGGTCGCCTTTCCCCTCTGATAACTGAAATGCCTTGCGTTGAGCGGTGGTCTGTACAGAGGTATCTCCTCTCGTCCCAGCCCCAATTCTGTCAAACAACGCTTCTACCAGTGGTTCATAAGCACTTAGGGAGGGATCAGTCTCCTGTGGAAGGGCGGTAGACATCTCAGGCTGATCAGGCACAGGAGTCCCCTCTACCCCTGAACTTTCTGGGCTGATGAGTGTACTTGTTTTCTCACCGGCATCACTCCCATGACCTTCTGATAATTCTGAACATGAACGTGAACGTGAACCGGATTTCGCTGGCCCACTAGTCCGGCGGTCTGTGGAGGGAGGATGCTGTACTGATGAATTACTGAATAGGTGTGCGTCATGCAACTCATCAGTCTCAAAATGAACACGTTTCGTACCACGACGGCGGGCTGTTCCACCCCCTGATGACTGGTCATCCCCACGCTGACTGCTGCTCGGGGTGCGGCGCGTGTGGCCTCCCAGGAGGATGCTGGTGTAGGTGCAGACCACTTGCTGTCGGCCTCGATGAGCCTGGTCTGAACCTCCTGCAGTTGCGCTTCCAGTCTTGATTCTGATTCGCGAGCCAGCGACAGCTGTGTCATCGCCGTGAGGATCTGAGCACGCACTTTCTCCAAGTCGCGGCATACTTGAAACTTTTCCTGAGTCAGCTTGATGCTGTCTGCCATCGCTAGATGCATCAGCCGAGACTCGGTCATGGACGGGCTCTGCTGGGTCCATGCTGACACTGTACAGCACACTTCGTGAGCGGTCGTACATGGGATTGGAACCGAAAGGCCAATTATCCCCTGGTAACGTGAGTGCCTGCGCGGCTGGTGGCGTTAACATCCTGCTCAAGGCATCAGCCACAACGTTCCTGTCACCTTTGACATACAGAACCTCATACGTGAAGCCTGCCAGAAACTCCAACCAGCGAGCTTGGCGGCGATTGGGCCGTTCTTGCTTGGCCAGCCATGTTAGTGGCTCATGATCTGTGTGCAGCAAAACTGAACTGCCCTCGAGATAGCAGCGCCATTGCTTAAAGCAATATACCATGGCGAGCATCTCCTGCTCTGTGGTGGTGTAATTCACCTCAGCTGACGTGAGTTTGCGTGCCACATATGCAATTGGGTAGGGAGTATCTTCTTTGAAACTGAATTAAGACACCCCCTATTGCCTTTGTGGATGCATCACTGAACACATGAAATGGCAAAGAGAAGTCCGGATGGAACATCATCGTTGCATTCTGAAGGCACAGTTTGAGCTGATTCCATGAATCTGTGCATTCTGAGGACCACATTGGTGGATTTTTCTGGGTATGGGCATGTAATGCCCAAGCCAGGTCTGAATACTTAGGGATGAATCTATTAAAATAGTTCATGAACCCCAGGAATCGTCTGCATTCTGTGGCTATGGATTCCTTTAATACTGTAGCCTCTGATTTTGCATCTGCAGCTTGTGCTGCCGCCAACTGATGCACCAACCGTGAGTGGAGGCTCCCAGTCCGTGAGTGCCTTGACTTTATTGGGATCAGGCATCACCCCCTGACCTGTCACAATATGCCCCAAGTACTTGAGTTGGCTTTGAGCCCATGTACACTTGGGTAATTGACAAAACAGGTTATGCTGATGCAAGGAGGTAAGCACAGCATCTAAGTGCTTAGCATGCTCCTCCATGCTACTTGACTTGATAATCACATCGTCCAGATACACCAGACAGTATCCTCCTAATATATGCTTTCTGAGGATAGTGTTCATGGCTTGCTGGAAGATGGCTGGGGCATTACTGAGGCCCATTGGCATGACACACCATTGATACAATCCAAATGGTGTGGGAAGGCAGTATATGGTTTACTTTCCTCTTCCATGGCAATTTGATAGAATCCGGATGCCAAATCCAATGCACTGAATACACATGCCCTTGTAAATTGTCTAGGAGCTCACCTTGATTGGGGATGGGACCTCTGTTGAGTACTGTCCTCGTATTCAAATGCCTGAAATCCACACAGAACCTTAGTTTCCCATTAGGTTTAGGTGCAAATAATACTGAAGAGCTCCAGGAGGAAGAACTTGGCTCTATCCATCCTTTTTCAATGAACTCCTGAATTCTCATGATAAGCTCTTCTCTTTCAAGAGGGGTAAGTCTGTACTGTCTGATGTACACTGGCTTAGCACCCTCAATGAGCTCTATATGGCATTCATAGCCAACTGCATGAGTGTGGGGTGGGATCTTTCCTGCTAAAGTGCCTCCCTCACCACTGTGTTTCTGAATAAACTGCTTGAATTGAGGCCGGCAACCTGGTAGGGTTGTCGTCTCGCTGAGCGACCTTGGCAGGGTTATCCTCACACCCATGACCCTCATGAGCGGTCCGTGAAAACTGAACTGGGTTATCGTTACGCAAACGACCCTCCTGAACATCTACCACTTCCTTCTGAAGGAGATGTATTCTGTAAGCTACTTGAGTACCATGCTCAATTTCTCTGCGTAGCTTCTTGAATTCTTTCCATGAACCTGGCTGTGCCTGGTGATCTGCCTGTTTCTGCATGGTGCATATTTGGGGCTCTCGTATGGGTGCAACCACCCTTGCGCTGCAAGCCCACATACTCTCTATCTGTGCCACCAAATACCTTTGCCTTTATGACAGTATCGTGATACTCAAGGAATATATTGTAAGGGTGCAAAAAGTCATCCCCTATAATACATTCATACCCATGTTGAGCTTCTGGCATGACTTGAAAGTGTGGGTTGGGTGGTGTTTACCCAACTTGATAGAGACTGGAGCAGTCCCATGGGTCTTGACATAAACCCCAATACCCCCCACACTGTCTGTGGAGTTACCTGACTTCCAAGAAATTCCCAATCGTGTGAGAAACTTCTTGCTGATAACACTTACGTTGGCTCCTGAATCCAACAAAGTTCTGACCATTGCTCCCCCAATTCTCATATCGAAACTCGTCTTATGGAGAAAAGCACCTCTTTCTTGAACATGAGGAGGAGGCTTTGGGAGAATGACATGACAACTGATGCATGAGATGAAGGACTGATAGTGTGGGGCCTGTTTACAGTACTCCCTTCCACCAACCATGGAGAAAATGCCTTATGCTTCCTCAAAGACATGGGCAACTCCAACTGAATATTGTGGCCAGCCTTATCTATGCCTGACATATGTCTGAGAGCTGTATGTGAGTCATAAGGGTCTTTGCCTGATAGACACAATATAACATCTTGAGTAAGGGCTGAAACGTTCAACCATTCCGACAACTCATCATCTGAATACCTGAGGGCACACCTGGGACCCGACGTGGAGGCCCCTTGTTGGTTGCCCGGAGGAGCTGACATGACTGACGGTGCCGGCTCCCCCCCGCACCCTCATTTTTCTGCGTCGGCCGCGCGCGTATCGCGTGCAGCCTGCCGTGCGGTGCTGTACGCCCTCATCCATTCAAGCGCTGCCGCCTTGTGCTCGTTCTTAAAGAGCGGACAGCGCTTGTAGGCATGATGCCCCTGACATAATATGCACGCGCCTTGATCAATTGCGTTCATGCATTGGGCCTGAGACATGGCTGGCGTGAGCCCCACGCGATTCCTGAGGTAAGGGGGGCGCCAACTCTGGCCTGTCTTGTGCGAGTCGTCGAACGACGTCCGAGAAGGACGCGTCGTCGGTCCTGTTGGACCGGGCGCCGGGACCCGTCCGGCCTGCGCCGCGTCCTGAGCCTCGACTCGCGGATCGTCCCCTGTTTGCCCCCCCGCCTGGCTGCGAAGAGCCGCCTGAGCCGCGTGAGCGTGAGCGCTCGCGCCGGTGTGTTGCGGAGCCTGCACCTCGATTAGACTCAGAACCACTTCCGTCGTGCCTACTGAAGAGGTTAACTTGTCCTCTCTCAGTACGCACGGTGCTGGACATGTCTAACTGCGTGAATATATCATGAGCTGTCGCTAGCTGAGAGCATATAGTCGACAGATATTCTGAACACAGGCGCGATGTATCCTCGGGCGTGTGCTTATCTTGATGTATGAACTGCATGAATATGTCAGTGGCGTCATACTGGGTAAATCCCCGCCACGCCTTGACAATCGGCGATTTCCACTTGCCACGTGTGTGCAACATCGTGATGAATGAATGAATGCGTCTGATACATTGAAGTCGTGACACTGGCTCGACTTCCGTGGACGTGGTCTCATAAATTTGCTGATATAGCTTACGCAAACGCGTGCTGAGAGCTATACAATCTGATAATTCCGTATAATCGCTGTCAAGGGCCTGCAATTCTTCCCAGGCTGCCTTGCGGGCCGTGCCAGTGCTGAGCACTTGCCCCCTGATATGCGACAGAAATTCTGAAATCCCTGCAGGCTTTCGTTCGAGTGCATAACGCTCGCAACGAGCCTTCCACCCATATATTCTGACGTCATCGTCTGAAATGCCTGTAATTAGGTTCTCTATGACAACTTGATGGGGGACTGCAGGGAACATGTTAACATGAAAATTCTCAACGGTGGTGAACCAGTTCAACCACACCTGCTGAGCACTCCCAGTTTTCGGCATTCTGAAATTACTCTTGAGGTTGCGCATTTGGGATTCCAAAAATCGCATGCCGTCTGATGCTGAGAGCACGGGCTTTGAATCATTCAGGAGCTGGTCAGTGATAGCACCTTCGGTTAGGGTGGCCCCGAACGTGAAACTGTTGTCCTCCCCGAGGGCACTGAAAACCCGCTGAATCTCCACAGCGAGCGATGCTTGACGCTGAAACTGGGGTGCCCGCTGATGCTCCCAAGCCCCGTAATTGGAGACCTCGGCATGAAGGCGCCAAAGCGTGCTGAACACTGAAAGCTCCAACTGAATGAGAAACTGAAACCTGTAGACCCACCGGAGGAAATCCTTCTCCTGAGGGGCATCCTCCGTTGTCTGCTGTAGGAGGCGTAACAGGTTGCGTGAAGGAGTTGCCTCCCTATGATGGAGGCGATGCCGAGCTGCTGCAGCTATGGCATCCTTACCCCCGATGAACTTGGTGACGGCTACATAAAGTACCCGTCCTGAAGGTGGTAACAGCTCGAACATTGCCTGCGTAATTTTGGAGACGGCTATCTGGGTGATAATGCCCACCTGTCCGCACTCCCCTGACTGAAGCAAGGCTGTCTCGATGTCTGCTGCCTCCACTGAATTCGATGCGAAGGCTGCACCTGTCGCCATGAAATTTTCCCAACTGAAAACTGAATCCTTGAGGTGGCTTGTCAGCCCATGATCCGCCAGCGTCTCTGCCATGGCTTCTGGGAAGAAAGCCATGACTAACTGACGTAATGCATCCCTTTCTTTTCCTGGTTCGGGTGCCTGAAATTCTTCCAGAGAGAGCATTTTCTCTAGGCCTGAGACTGTACATTTTGCCAGTCGTGCGGTCTCCATCACCAAATCGAGATGGATCCCCGTGAGTTGCTGAAGTGTCGCTAAGACACGCGTCATTCGCTTGTGCTCTGCCACCAGCATCAAGGCTCGAGCTGTCGCGTCCTCGGCTGGCTCTGAAGTTGGCAGAGTCAAACAGTACTCATGAAAATTCTGAAGGCCGTATATAATACCTGGCCGATATAACTGAAGCTCATCATGAATGACCGGAAGGTCCTGAACGAGACGTACCCATGAAGAACGGTCGAAATCCCGCTGTCCCCCAAGGGCCTTACGAGCCGCGGCCAATAACGCCTCTGACATGAACGTGAATTCCACAACTATCCCTGTACGAGAGCCAAATGTTACAGATGTATGTGGAAAACGTAGGGGTTCCTACGTCTGCAACGTAAACCTCGATAGGGGTGTTCAGCAATGGGACCAAACACCCTTTACCTCAAAAAAGTCCTGACCGAAGTCCCTGATACGTGATATATTCTGATAGTGTCTCCAGGCATCTCCCGTAGGAGACCGACCTCCGAACCCTGGACCTCCCATTGCTGCTATCTGATTCCCTATCGAGGATGACTCAACATACGTCTAGCGACGTCTTCACATAACAACGTGCAATGGACGCAAGCGCTGAGGGTTCCTTTCAGGACAATGAATGCTGCATCATGCACGATGGGCGTACAATTCTGACCGCTACACGGTACAACGGTCTCTACACAGTGAACGCAGTTGTGGGTAAGGGTGACAAAGCGCTGCTCACCGTCAACAAAGCCATCGAGGACCAGGCAGATCTCTGGCACCGTCGCTACGGACATTTGGGGTATGGATCGCTGTCATGGCTACAGCATCATAAGATGGTGGATGGACTCGATGTCTCAGCAGAAGATTTCAAGGAGGCCAGCTCTACAACATGCAAGCCATGCGTTATGGGGAAGCACCATCGACAGCCGTTTCCAGCGTCAACGGCTAAACCTACAAAACGGCTGGAGTTACTGCACATGGATGTGTGTGGACCGTTCGAGGAGACATCAATGGCAGGCCATAGGTATGTGGCAACCTTCCTCGACGACGACAGCGACTACTCAGTCGTTGTTCCGCTCATGAAGAAGTCAGAAGTGCCGGCTACTGTTATGGACGTCTGCAAGGAGTTGCAAGTGCAAACCGGGGAGGTTATTCGGCGAGTGCGTTCCGACAACGGCACGGAGTATGTCAACGGAGCTCTGGAGAAATTCTTCAAGAAGAACGGCATTGTGCACGAGACAACCGCTCCCTACACGCCACAACAGAATGGAAAGGCGGAGAGGCTGAACCGCACGTTGGTTGAGAAGGTCCGGGCGATGCTCTACGACGCCAAGCTACCGAAGAAGTTCTGGGCTGAGGCCATCGTCACTGCAAACTACACGCGCGTGCGCTCTCCTACTTCTGGGTCTACCATAACACCTTACGAAGCGTTTCATGGCGCCAAGCCTGATGTGTCAAACCTTCGTGTGTTTGGGGCGACTGCCCACACGCCCAAGGAAAAGCGGCGTAAACTTGACGGTAAGGCGCAGAAGGGTATATTTCTGGGATATGAGCCGCATTCCAAAGCATACCGCATTCTCGTCTCAGGCAAGCTGGTCATCAGTCGGGATGTCATGATTGTGGAGCATGAATCCGCTGCTTCTACACCCGAGACTACTACACCTGAAGCTACAAACAGAGGACGCGAGATTCCAAGCGGGGACGCAGAAGATGGACTGTTTCCCAAGACAGGTGTATCAAGGGCCGACACAGGTTCGGAAGAACCTACGAACGTGGGAGTTCTCGTGCCGGGAGGAGCAATACAAGCCCGCGAGGGGGCGCTGGGCAACGACAGTGGCGACAGCGATGGAGACGATGGAGGCAATAAGCGAGCTCAGGAGTCTGCACTCCAGGGCGCTGGAGGTGAAGGTACTGGAGCAGCCACCATCGCTACACGCTCATCAAGCCGCCACAGGCGTGCACCAGATTTCTACGTTCCATAAGGGTGTCTCAAGGCTGCAACACTTTCTGAAGACGAACCGAAAGACGAGGTGGAGGCGCTGGCTGGACCGGACGGTGAGTTCTGGCGCCAGGCCATCAACGAGGAGTACACCTCACTTATGGAGAATAAAAGCTGGGAGTTGACAGAGTTAGGCGCGGGACCTTGGCGAGTTAGGCGCGGGACCTTGGCGAGGCAACATACTTCCTACACATGGAGATCAGAAGGGACCGTCCGGCGCGAACTCTGTTCCTATCACAGGAGCGCTACGCCCTCGACATCATCGCCAAGTTCAAGATGGACAGCGCGCATCCACGGGCACTACCTCTCTCTGCAGTTCCAAAGGTGACGCGTATCGGTGAAAACAAGTGCGACACACCTTGTTGTGGCATGCTCATTGGCAGTCTGCTCTACTTGGCTGTGTGCACAAGGCCAGACATTGCTGATGCCGTGGGAGCTCTTGCACGCTACATGTCAGATCCTCTACATGAGCATTGGGAGCTGGCAAAGGGCATACTACGATACTTGCGTGGCACCGCTGCGTACGGCATCAAGTTTGGTCCAACCCCAGGACTACAGGGGTTCTGCGACTCAGACTACGCAGGCGATGTGGACACGAGAAGATCAACGACAGGACGCGTCTTCATCTTCAACGGAGGAGCGATCGCTTGGGGCAGCAAGCTACAGCCAACAGTCGCTGCATCGACAGCTGAGGCTGAGTACATGGCAGCTGGAGTGGCAGCCAAGGAGGCGTTGAGGATAAGGAAGCTTCTCATCAGCTTGGGCATTGAGCTGAAGAATGCACCTATCAAATTCGGCTGCGACAACGAAGGGGCTATCAAGTTGCTCAAGCATCCTATTGCGTCTGTGCGAAGCAAGCACATCGATGTGGTACATCACGTCGCTCGAGAGCGAGTTGCAAGAAAGGAGATCAAGTACATCAGCTGCAGGACAGCTGATAACGTGGCTGATTGTCTTACAAAGACTTTGCCTCAAGACAAGTTTGAGCTTTGCCGAAAGCTCATGGGTATTATCAGTGGCTGAACGATCAGACTTGGGATCTTCAAGCTTGACTGCGTGGGAGTGTTGAGAATAATCAGTCTTACTAGATTATGTCATCCAGTCAACCTCTCAGATACAGACCTGGTTCTATGGGTTACATCATCTTTAGAATGTGCATTACGTGAGTTTGTGTGTTTAGATTAACAGAAGGGTCTAGATACGCACTTCTAGACACTTATACGACAGTTGATTCTAGGACGTTCCGAACATCTTTGTTTAGTATATAAGCACATCCTTTCGACTGTTGTAATGCCCTGCATAATAACGTACACGAACGAATATTTCAACAATCCCGTACAGTATCATTGCAAGGACTGCGATGAGCATTTGGGGGATGCTCACACAGGCTGTGTTCACTGTACCGTGGATTGTCCCATCTTGTGGCCAAAAATGGACCAATTTCTTGAAACGGTTGGAGGTCTTGGATTACAAGGTGGGAATTTGGCAACTAAATTGGAATCTCTGTTGGGAGTTGATCTCCTGACAAAGATTTTGAGTGTGGGTTGCGACGATCTCCCAAAGGAATTGACGGGTCGTTTTTGGTCAGCCGTGGCTGACCTCCTGTCTTGCAGGATACAGGACGTAGAGGATGAAGACATGTCAGGTCAGGTTATGGTAAGTCAGGCTGGTCCAGGTACGCTTGCCTCAGGTGATGGTAATGATAACTCTGATTCCCAAGTAGTTCTTGGAGTTGCCAATGTCCATGTGGATGCGGTAGTGTTGTAAAAAGATACATCATCATCATCTTGAGCATTATGCTCCATTCAACTTCTTTGTCACTAGGCCTGCTTGCCTCGGGTGCCAAGAAGCATTCTGGTTGATGATGGTAACGCTGCACAAAATGTTCCATTTGATTTCTTTGCTGGTTGGTAGTCTTGCTTGCCTTGAGGGCCAAGAAGCATTCTGGTTGCATGGGGCTGTGGTGTCAGGGCACTGTGTTGCAATCGATTGCATGATTGGCTTTGCAATGTGTTAAAATACATGCTTTGTGGCACAATGAGGGCAAAATGGACATGCATGGATGTTAATGTGTCCATATTCCTTCATTATCATATGTTTTAATGTCTTTTCATTGACAAGAACACGCTTAACTGGTAATGTTAAGAAACCGGTAACAATTGCGCTGAAAATCCACTTTCACAGGGTTAACATACCCGTAATATATTGATTTTTTGCCAGTGGTAAATTAACGCCTACATAGCGTTAAAATTAACAAATTCATCAACCCGTAATATATCCCTGGCGAGTGTTAAGTCCCATCCCTAGACAGGATGCATGCTACAGGACAACCTATCATAGGTCCGATGCCATGAATCTTCCAACCACTTCACGAGGCACGCTCTTCTGCTCACAAGCAAATGGCATATATGCATCTATGTTGTAACTATACCTGCTATTTAGCATACTGTTGAACCATGTTATTTTGGCCGCAGTACCTCGTGGCAGTACCTCGTGGCAGAACTGCGGGTGCATCGCCCGTGCACGATTTCGATTCAAACGAGCAAGAAATTTTTATATAGATTAAACCGAGGCAGGTTCGTTGGAGCGTGGTATGTTGCCTGTCGCGAGAGCACTGCTTGTTGCACAAACATTGTTCGCAGCACATCAAGTCCAAGCGTCGGGCCCCTTGCTTGAGTTCGTCAGAAGCGTTTACAATACAAAGGTGTACACTTACGATTTGGCAGCTGCCGGGTTACAGCCCTCCCTTGAAAGTTTTGCGCCGAACAGCTCTGTTTGCAATGCTTGTCTGCAACAGAATCGCAAAATATTTGAGGGCACGGACCTTTGCAATTATGGATATGGGAAACCAGAATATTCGACAGCCGCTACAGCACTGCAAGGCTACGTCTGGACGAATAAGGATGGAGGGTACTCTCTTGCTCAACACATCCACTGGCGAACGCTACACTCTCGCCACCACACATCAGTTTCATCTGAAGCCAACCTCTTTTTCATTCCTGCCTATGTTCCTCACTTATGCCGAGCGAAGAAGTACGACCCGATGATACCATGCGGAGTGGATTTCACCCTGCATCAGGACTTCATGCGCCTTTGGCGGTGGTTATTGCAGCAGGACTCCTTTCGTAAGAGTGACGGTTCAGATCATTTCATCATACTTGCAAAGCCCTGGTTCTCCATCTCGAGATATTGCAAATTATTCAAGCTTGACAATGCCACCAGCACTGAGAAAGCAGAGCTGCAGGCCAAATTTGACAACATGATCAAGCTTGTCTGGGAGAACAATGCTCCTGGCAAGAATGTGTTCCCCATCCCACACTCGACAAGTTTTCACTATGTTCCTGAGAGCTTGCCTGAGTCCCTGTCCATCATTTTGCGGCCCAGCCCCCAGCAGGATTGGCAACCCGAGCAACTCACCCAGCACTCCCGCAGCATCTTTGCATCGTATGTGGGGTCCAGCGCAAGGGGCAGCAAGTTCATGACGCCTTATTGGGCAGTGAAGCGGCAAACAGCCGCGCTGTGCGAAGCAGATGCATCGTGCTTTTCGTACTTGTTCGACTCGCAGGAAGTGAGTGTTGGAAAGCTGCGCGAGTGGCCCCTGCTATCAGAGCATTTGCGCCTCCTGGGATTCAAGGACACACAGGCCTACCTTGACCTAGTCAAACGACACACCGAGTTTATCTACCTCATGTCGACATTTTGCTTGACACCACCTGGGGATGCCGCAACTCGGCGAGGACTGTTTGATGCTCTGTTGCTTGGCTGCATCCCAGTGGTTTTCTACCGAGCAAGTGCCGACTTCCCTTGGCATCTGCCCAAGCACTACTTCAAGAAGGTGATCGTACACATCCCACAGAACGTTCCAATCCAAAACGGCACGGCTGTCATGGAGATGTTGCGTGCGATACCAGTCATGTTGGTGAAAGAGATGCAGGCCCATATTGTCAAGCTTATACCACAGCTTCAATATTCCCTCGGCGATATGACGCAGGCCGATCACGACAAGGTGGGTGGAGATGCGTGGGACATCACACTGGCACATGTGAACCGTCTGAGCAGACGCGGGAATGGTGAGCCATGACTAGGCTTGGAAGTAGGTGACAATGCAGACATTGCAAATGTGCTAATTGCATGCAAAGTGTAATCAGCATACGTGATGTGCAGCCACAGTTTGATGCACACAAGGCACGAAGCTAGCCTCGCCTGCTTGGTAAGGATACGTTCCACGCATGTGGTGAGCTTTTAGGAGTATTCTCTTGGGGACGTCTCATGAAGAATAATCGGCAGCATCCACTGGAGAAAATGCCTGCGTTTTTGCTGCCTCGGGTAGACATGGTGCAGTCAGTGCAACTTCTGATTCCCGGCATGCTACCTCTTGGTAATCTCGTAAGTTGTTGCAGCAATGCCTTTTGGCTCTCCATTCACCTCATTTCCATTTTGGAAATTGAAGTTCTCGAGCTGCCATGTTGAACGCACGCTGAAACAGCCCGTTACAAAGGGGCCGAAGTTGACTGTCATGGAATGCTAAGCTGGCAAACTTGACTTGGCTACCAGTCAGATGAGTCGGCATTCAGAGGCTATTGAGGGAAGCAACTACATCAAAACCGCAGATAGACGTAGTAGGCAGACAAAACAGAGGTGACCAGCACGCGGGGGTACTGAAGGAGGCAAATTGGAGGTGGGGGCAGAGTGAGTCAAAGCGCTCAGTAGGAGAGGAGCCCACAAGGTTCAAGCTTGTCTGGCCAGGAACCGGATGCGCATGATCAAAATGGAAGGCATGTCGTACATGTTGTGACTGACGGCGCATGCATGCCATGGAACATTCAGACTACGTTTTTGCTGTCAAACATCAGATTGTTGAGAGAATGTTGTCTTTCATCGAAGAATTGATTAATCAGGAAGAGCAGTTTGGGGGATTTCGGGGATGCTCACTCAGGCTGTGTTCACTGTACCGTGGATTGTCCCATCTTGTGGCAAGGAATAGACCAATTTCTTGAAACGGTTGGAGGTCTTGGATTACAAGGTGGGAATTTGGCAACTAAATTGGAATCTCTGTTGGGAGTTGATCTCCTGACAAAGATTTTGAGTGTGGGTTGCGACGATCTCCCAAAGGAACTGACGGGTCGTTTTTGGTCAGCCGTGGCTGACCTCCTTTCTTGCAGGGTACAGGACGTAGAGGATGAAGACATGTCAGGTCAGGTTATGGTAAGTCAGGCTGGTCCAGGTACGCTTGCCTCAGGTGATGGTAATGATAACTCTGATTCCAAGTAGTTCTTGGAGTTGCCAATGTCCATGTGGATGCGGTAGTGTTGTAAAAAGATACATCATCATCAGCAGCAGCGTTTGCCATGGGCAGACAGCCATGGCTGGTCTCGCAACTTGTTGGAGAGGAGCAGCATTCCTGGAGGAGAAGACAGTCAAGGTGGGCCTATGAAAAGCTTCGTCAATTGTTGAGATTGCCATCAAGCTCGCGTCGTCAATTAAATGAGGTCGCGCAACGAATCATTTATTGAAAGATATGCACCGATCTAACGATCTTCACATGCAGCAGGATCAATACAACCAATACCCCCAGCATTTTTAAAGCATAGTTGGGACTGCTTCTACACTTGCTTGGCAGCAGCCAGTCCTACTGATTTTCGTGATGTGTGCAAATTGGATGACCCCATGGTCGTGCCATTCGTGATCCACCCGGTGGGTGGGGTGACCTGCCTGCGTTGGAGGCGCCATTACCATGGCAATAGCATCATTGGCCATGAATGAATGACATTGAAGTCCAGGTGTGCAAGTAGCATAATTGTCGATCGTCGGGCAGCATGAGATTGCAAACAAGGGATTTAGGAAGGTAAAGTTAGAGTTTATCTCTCGAAGCAACGATTTGCTCTCGCTGATGCTGGCCTCTTCGTTTGCAAGATAGATTACCTATGTTGTTGGCCGGGTATCCGCGAGCCGAAAATATACCCGTCGCGGGTAACCCGCGAGCTTCGCACCCGCGCGGGTGCACCCGCAAACTGCCCTTTCCGCGCGAGCGTCTGGCATATGGCGCGAAATATTCAAATCGTAATTTGAAATGTGTTGGACGACCCGACATTGGCTGAACAACATATGCAAAGGCGTTAAAGCATATCATGGGCAACAAGCGCACCCTGCTCGGTACTGAGAAGCTGGAGAAAATGCTTTTCTGCTATGCCAACTCGCGCATTGCTGCTCGCATCGGTGAGAAGACAGTTGCGATGCTAGAGGCATCTGAGGCTGAGTGGATCAACAAGCTGTGCACTTCTGACGCTGACGACGCAGAGGATGTTGAATCTGATGATGAGGAGGAGTCTGTAGAGCATGTGTGGGATGTCTAGTGTAATACCTCTAAATTGTCATCGTTTGCCCTGTTATTGCACGCAGTGTTGTATGAATCATCAACCCTGTCGCGATTTCCGTCATGCCGCTCCAACAGCTAAACCAAATCAAACGCCGAGTAACAAGCAACGATTGTACTGTATTCATTGAGTTGCATGCTATTGGGGGCACCTCTGGGCAACGCCCCCAGTAGGCTCGCTCGCGTCGAGCCGTACAGGCTGGCTCGCAGTCAATACTTCCTGAAACTGGCGGGTTACCCGCGAGCCGAAAATACACCCGCAGCGGGTAACCCGCAGGCCTCGCACCCGGCCGGATACCCGGACCCGCCCCACAACTTAGTAGAAGACAAAGAAGGAGACATTTCAGATCAGGCTATGGTAATTCAGGCGTGTCCAGGCACGCTTGCCTCGGGTGATGGCAATGAAAGCACTGACTTGCAAGCAGTACTAAAAAATGGCAAAATGTACATGTGAATGCATTAGTGCTGTATAAAGAAGATGCATCATGTAGTGGACAAGTTGCAGTGCTACTCACCTTGAGTGAGCCATGCAAGATATGTCATCTTAATTGACTAATCCAAAAGTCTACCGAAGCAGCATGCTGTGACGACATATCGTTATGATGCACTGTTGAAGACAGAATGACCTGGCAAAAAGCCTCTATCTTCTCATGGTCGGAATGACTTGCCCAATAGCTGCTTTTGACCACAGCATGGTGGCCATGAGCGGGACTCACCAGTTGGAACGTGCTATGCCTCGGGTACACTGGAAGGCAGGGACAAATCGTCTGCCTTCAATTCCCCGCCGCCTTTGTGGCCCATTCCCTCATGAGGCTGCAGCTGATGCACCTCAAATGTTGAGCTTGCAGCTGTCATGGATAGTTGGAACGCCCCCTTGCAGCCTGGTCCATACGTACATGGAACCAACACAAATGCTGGGGTGCGCTCCGTTGGCGTCAGCTCGTATTGCAGGGTAGTCTTGGCCAAGGGTACAAATGTTGCCTCTGCCCTGATTGACTTGTGCGGCACATGGACTGTACCCTCCAGGTCCAATGCCGCCAAGATGTAGAAGCCAATCATCTTGTCCAGTGACGTTCCACGGCGCCACCGGCCAGGCAAGCGCGTGAGTGTGATGCTAATTTGAGTGCGATCATGTGGACGGATGACATACTTTGGGTTGCGCTTGAACCAGAAGGGGTGGAGATCGCAGCCACCGCTGTCAATCTGCCACTCGCCGGAAAGGACGATGCTTTTGCTCTCTGGAAGCGGCACCAACTCCACGGGAACGGAGCTCAGCAGCCTGCACGCTCTCATGCCTCTGCTCTGGCACTCAGAAACTTCTAGAATTCTAGCAAATTTCTGGCTAGCCTTCTGGTGGCTGCAAGGTTGCGTTTGGCCGGATGAGCTCTGTGCGAGTTCCACACAAAGGATCACGAATGCTGCAGATCAGTCATCGTGCAAGGCGATACCCGCTTGTTCACCACATGCTGCGACTCACTTGCAACAAGAGATGAGGTAGCAGCTCGGTGATTCGTACACACAAGTCAGACAGCATTGCAAACTTCAGTATAGAGACGAAAACGGCATACCGAATCTCAAAGGGTGCTTCCAGTCCGGGTGTTGCCATGGACGGCACTAGCACATACGGCTGTTCTGGGTGCAGCTCAAGAAGCAGCATGGCCTCTTCAAACGTGTCATACTTTGACTCCGCCAAGATGTCGGAGGTCTGATCGATGTTGCAGCGGCGGCCTAAGCCTTCTTCACCCATTTCTGGCTGCATGCAGTGCTGTATCTCAAAGAGATGACTTGGCCATAGATGGAGGACTGAGAGGGGTGGACAGGACATTGACTTTCGCACTTGCTGACTATACAGCTGGAAACGGCAGGGCCGTGACAGAGAGTTTGGCACGTAAACCGTACCTTGACAATGCTCATCCCAATTGCTGCTTCAGGTGGCTGTCCTTCCTGCAGGATGGCATGTCGCAGGTCCGATCGGATCAAGCTGATCATGACTTGCGATTGCTGCTGGGTCGACAGCATATATTGCGGGTTCGAGGGCCAGCAGGGGTTTGGCAGCCGCCCGCCTGCCAGATGACCTGACCACGTTCCTGCAACCCATGCAATGCTTGCTTCCACTGGCAATTGCAATGTCGCAAACATACCTGTGTCATCACAATCAGCCATGCTTGACCTAACATGCAGCTGTGCTGGGTCCTGTGGTGCCCTGTTTATTCCACCTGTATGGCCTTCCATCTATTACCATCATTCATAGCACGTCAGTGGAGGCTAGACATCCTGCAGCCAACATGCACAACCGCTTCATGCACACCACCGATGCATGCGTACCAAGCATTTCCCTGTCGCGGACAGTGATGATGAGCGCATGCACACGTGCCGGGAAGAGTGTTGCACCCTTGTCATGAGCGTTTACACGTGAGCGCACCTCCTATGACAAGGGGCTAGAGGCGACGGCACTTGCATGACTTCAATGGCTGTACTGCTGAATGTCCGGAGCACGAACGGCCCCTCGCGCCCTCGAACATTGCAATACGGGATCACCATAATTGCGTGGCTAGGGTCAAGGCGCACGGATATGGAGAGCTCCCTAGATGCGGATAGTCCTGTGTCGGTTATCAAGTCATGCTGGCTCACTGTCCAACACCGCCCAGCATCTACAGATGTTCTTACAACCTGCATTCGAATGCTGTCATAACTGCCGAATGGATGCGCTTGGCGCGGCTGCCATCATGTTGGCACCGACATATGCGCACTATCTCCAGGTTCACCCAACAGCAAACCACCCCTTGACACTACGTGCCCACATCATGGCTGTGGGGATGCGGACGTTGCTCCCAACTGCTTTTTGCTTCCCTTGTATCAACACTCAACACGTGACCTCGTCAAAATGTTTCTGGGCAGGCAAATAGAAGTTGCATGACCCAGTGCAACGTTACTATGATTTTGGTTCCTGCCAGCTCAGCCAACTCGGTGTATGGCATTGATGTGCAAATGTGCTCTTCTCGCGCACAGCGCCAACCTGCGAACAAAAGGACAGCATGCAAGCCAATCTTACCTGGATTCCAATCAGAAATGTGCGATTGGCTTTCTTGACGTGACCGCCATTAGCGATCATGGGGTCCTGCTGGCTGATGCACAGCAGCAACTCACCCGACTTTCTGGATGACAGCTTGAACTGCGGGTTGCAGCACCATGTTGAATTAGGCTGGCCACCGACTAACATTGGCCCGCCTGCCGTTCGACCATGCCACCCTGCGCAGCACCTCCCTCTGCTTGGTGCTGTGCATGCAACACCATTGAATGGAGACATGTGGCGATTTGGAAGGCATCATGCTGGACCTATCTGACGTGGAACAGCATTCTTATCAATGGGTATGATGATGACTGTAGCGTTGTATCTTTTACGAGACTACTGCATCCACATTCACGTTGGCAATTGGTACCATGGGTAACAGAAGTCACCCCATGCAAACCCTGATGTTCATACGTCATCATGAAAGAGCACATAGGGCTTCACCTGAGTGGAGTGTCAACTGGTGCCAGGTGGGGGGGAAAAGACGAGTGACATAAAGCCTCGTGAATGCTTTGGCAAAGTCCACGTAGGACATCCAAAATGTAGAGGAGTCCAGGAAGGTGTGTTCGAATTCTCCAAGATACTGCTGCACTTCTGCATTCCAGCTTCCATGAGTCTCGAAATGCAAATGGTCGCGACCAGTCCTGGCCCTCTTGCAGTCAACGTTCGCTGGCACCAATCAGGAGGCTTCGCCAGTCAAGTATTGGCTTGCCCCTATCAGGCCAACCGTTTCTCTCCCAAGCTGCTGAAGCTTCTAACTTTGTCATCCTACAGCTTTTGCGACAATTTTGCTTGAGCAAGCTATTGCAAAAAATAGCACGGCTCAAGATAGCTGCAGAACTTCAGTACTAGTAGCCGCAGGACACTTAGGACGAGAATCAAGATCATGCATGTAGCAACAGGCACCATGCGGACGGACCCTCCATATAGTCCCAGAAGCAAGCCAAAGAAAGGAACTGGCTGCCATAGGCAAATTGACAGTCAGGTGCTCACCATTTGACTCCCATTCTCGTGAGCCTACGGACCAAGCCCCTTCCCACTGTCCCGTCGGCCACGGGTTATGTATTCGAACCAGCCTTGCACCATCTGGCAGGGCGCGGCAATCGATGACACTGTACGCGTGATTCAGCAAGATACCCCCCGGTCCGGACGCTTCCGGAGCACAGGCTTGCACTTTGCGCTGCACTGCCATGACGTAACCCCACGAGCAGTACAGCAACAGGCGAGACCACAGTGCCGACGTGTCTGCAAGCTCAATGCCTTGCTCGCTGTCCATTTTGAACTTGGTGACCACCCCTCCGGTGAGGTCCACCAGTGCATCAGCGATCGAACCGCTGTCCAATGCAAAGTACGAGCCATGCACCTTTGCGTATGCCTTCTCCATCAGGCTCGGCCAAAGCTCACCTGCAAGTGACCAGTTCCCTGTCACGCTGGCAAAGAAGGCTGGATGTGTGGCACATCGGGCCACGGTTGTCTGGCCGAAGTTGCTCATGTGTTTCATGCCTCAACAGTACACATACAACGAGACTGTCTCAGAGAAAACAAGACACACAATGCAGCAACGTGAAGCAGGTTCTGCGCTTTTTCCAATTCTGGCCTTGAAATGCAGGGCAAGTTCCCCAATATGGAGCAGCCCGTTGATGGCAACGAACGAGAACAGCGGTGCATGCATTTGCACGTGCGCTGTACCGAAGAAACCACAGATTATATATGCTTCGAACTGCTTTCGATCAATGGAAACATACCAGGTGTGCCGCTGCATGCAAAGAGCACTTCGTCGCGGCCCAGCACACAGGGCAGGTGATCATCCACGACCACTTGGTGCCAGCAGCCGTGCTTGTAAAACTGAAATGTGTAGAGTCCCCGAGCTGCGGCATTATCTGCAGTATCACAGCATGGCTATCAGGACATGACTCTATGCATGTCCCTCTCACGTTGGTAGACATGTACACGTGATTTGGTGATTTACGCGCAGTGTCAGAGCCCGTGTCTGAAACACATGGGTTTGATGATGATGAGTCTCTTCATACTTGACACCGCGGCACCCACATTTGTATTGTTGGCAAAGTGCTCCACACCTAGGAATGTTGTTTGCGGCCAGGGTGCCAGCACATACCTGATACAATGAGATCAAGGATAAGGTCCTGGCGGGAAGCAACGCATGCTAGAGCGCCCAGAAACCAGCGGTCTCCCAGAGCGCCCTGCAAAATTTTTGTGGCCTGATTGGTTGGAATGTAGAGTTGACCTTGCACGCGCTTCCAGTCAGAGCCGCGTGGAGCAGTTGCTGGAGGATTGTCCGGGTCATTGTACAGGGAATGCGGCGCTGGTGGGAAGTCTGGGTCGGTACAGCGCGCTTGTGCATCAGCCACATTTCGGGCTACCTCGTCCTCGCTGAAACCAGAGAGAGACGGAATAGACAGCCACCTCTACAAAGCATTATACGTGTCTCAGCGAGTGATCTTCAGAGGTCGGATGACCATCCGGTTAATCTCGTGCCAGAACGTTGAATGTTGGCGAAAAAAGTGCTCAGTTATGGGAACACGCCCGACCATAATTAATGGAATAATCCTGCATCTGTGTTGACATCCCATCTGCCCTTTGGTGGACGAACATTCGCAGCAGGTGCATGTGGACTTCCTCTAGGTACCACGTTTGATGGAGGTCCAAGCATCAAACGAGCAATGATTTCACCGAGGATAATCCGAGCAAACAGGGTGTTGCAAAGCGCGGTGCCCTGGTGCAGAGCACATTGCCTAGGTCGCAGACCCCTCTGCTCATTGAGATATGTCGAACTGGTTGCTTATACTTCATTGCCTCCTGAGGCTCATGTTTTGCACACATATACAGAGTTGAACTGATCATGCGTGCCAGCATGTACTGTGGGCATGCTGGGGTTGATCCAGACGGCTACGTTGCCCAACGTTGGTTGTTGCCTACCTACACATGTGCCAGGTACGTCGACCAGGTGACACTTGCCATGAGTAATGACATAAATCGTCAGAAATCATTTTCACATACCTCAATGGCGTCGATGATATCTTGTTCGTTTTGAACCGCTCGCTCGCTCAGGAACATTGGTGTCTTGTGTCGAGTTGCTACATTTGTCAGGGCCTCCGTGTAAGCGGTTCCAACCCTTCCCGAAGATCCCACTGGGGATTTACCGTCCGATCTCATCGTATCATAAAATTTTGCGTTCTATTCGCTGTCGCTACCATCTCTTGAGGCAGGCTACTGTTGAGGGTCTGTCACACCTTTCCACGTTGTCTGAAAATTGAAAGGACTGAAATCAGAAAGCACGGGAATACGCTTCCGGTATAGCACTATATTTGTGACCTGGTGCATGGTGCTACTAGTGGGGATGATACACATAGGGTGTCAGGTCCGGTTTTGCTGTGCGAAGGTATGGGCGTGCAATAATGTCGTTACGGCGCTCCAGAACTTTGTGAGAAAGCCCTAGTATTTAAGAGCCACTCCAAGTTTTCTGCACAAGTACCATTGAGGTTGCTAGCTCCACTGGCATTGCCAGTGGGTGGAACCTGTCGACCTCAGTGACGAGGCATGTGATTCCGTCAGGGTTCTCGTAAGTGTTTGTTTGCCAATGGTTTTCAGCTTTCGCACACTTCACCGGCAGCAGAGACGGGAACCAAGAGATATTCGTGTCTATTACTGAGGTGGTTGATGTTTCATTCGACCAATGAGAGTTCTGCGATTGCACACCGCAATGTCTTTCTTCAAGCTCTTTGCTTTGGTCGGCTTCGATGTTTGATAGGCGTGGTGTTACCCTTACAGCAGCAGTGATACACCGTGATCGCACAATGTGCATGCAAAGTTCTACTTTCTCGATATGAGCAAGTCCTGTTTACGTCCGTGAGGGCACCCTAGGACCGTGCCTTTGAGGGCCGTGCCACCATACCACCCCATTGCGGCTTGGTGCACCACCCACAACGTGCAAGACATAAGTTCAGATTATATCTGGTGCTAAAAATGAGGAGTTGGGCAACAGGACTGATATTCTCGTTGGCGCTCTCAACGTTAGGGTTGCCCATGGTCCTCAGCTGGTTCAATGAGGCCATTCCTGATGCGGCAAGTGCGCTTCCTCGTCATGCTTGATGATGCAACATGTTTTTGACCCTGAACGCTTGCTGGTCATGGGCCCTGGCTTACAGTCATGTGCCGAGGGCCGTGATCAATTTTGGTATCAAGCATCCAGCGTTGACGAGCACTGGCACAGCTTGAAATGCGTAATATGGCTGCAGGGGTTCACACCACCATGGCTCGATCTGATGACGAGGCGTTCCGAGTGTATCATAATCTGTGGTGCGTATCTTGCGCAAGGTGTCTACTGGTGCCCTGGTGGCACACCGCCGGTGACGTTTGGAGATGATGTCGAGCGTTGCCTCTCATATGCCTTTAAGATCTTGAGGCATCTGTTTTCGTACGCTCAGATTGAGGATGTCAGTCGAAAGCAGCATGGGTAGTTGTGACAGCCTTCACAAAAGGACTGAAGTGATTTCTGCACCACATATAGTAACGTTCTTTTCTCACATCTGCACATGTTTGCAGGGTGCACAACTCTAAGTGGTATGCTGTTATACCTAATGGTAACTCCACCAAGATCACAGAAGGCCTGTCTGTCAATCAGAGATGTGTGCAAATGCCCAGCACCAGCGCCCCAGAGTTCATTGACAACGTGGACACAGGATGGGTCCCTGGGAACACTTTGACATTGGATTTCCCATTCCCAGCGTTTCCCGACAATGAGGGTCATTGGGCGGAACTGATGTTGCCAACATTCAGCGTTCTACTAGAAGGCTTGTGGCGGAACTACACTGTGGGCCAAGGTGCCAGCAGTCCTTACATCGGTGTGCTTCTGTAGCTGGCGCATAAGACGATGGACTCACGCATGCTTGCGCTTCTCTTGCCCACACATGCAAGTACAGGTTGCTGTTGTGCATGCACTCTTGCAGCAGCATCTGATGTTCATCTAGCCCTTGCTACCTGCCCTTTGTGGGGTTCACCACCGAGCACAGCAGCCGCACTCCTCGGTCTACTAGAATGACCTGGCGGGGAGCTCCATTTACGTGGCTTTGTTGACAATTGAGACCTGTCTACGTTCAAATACATTTCAAACTTAAGACAGATGCCGCAAGGGCTGTCTCCCTCCAAGCCCGGGGTTGACAGAAGTTTTTATGGTTGATCTGTTACCGGCATATGTCAGCGACGTAGTGCCGAAGGCCAAGGGCATATGAAGCAGTCACCAGCCGCCTATCTCAGCACTGCCACTGCTACGTGCAAGCTTCAGCCGGCATTACGTATGAAGCTACTGCATGAGAGACGACATCAAGTATATGATCCAGCACGCATCACAATGCACAGTCACATATCTTCATCTCTGCCATGCAGATAACATCCTTCTCATGAATCTGTACCGGGAGGAGCTGACGAGTTGGTTCCGTGAAACCCTGAAGATCGCCGTCGCTGCTGTGCGTCCTGCTGATGCGCCGATGCCACGCATCATTGATACTCGGGACTTGCTGCAATTTCCTCGACTCAAGTGGATTGCTTTCGAGAATTACATTGTGGTGACAGATAGGTGCGTTGCTTGTTCTTTCCTGGCTCCTGAATCCCTGGAATGCGGCAGGCACATAACGGTGAGCATGAGGGTGGCATTTGGACCATGAGGCCATGGCACCATGTGACCATAATGAAGGCATACCTTCATAATGGTCACATTGCAAGAGGCAAGATGGGACTTTGCGCTTCAAGTTACCGATAGCCGTTCATTCACGTCAGCCATGTGTTTGCATCGCCCATCTACCTTCATTCCCCTGACGGTGCCGTGGCATAGAGTTGTCCTGCGATAGAATGAGCAGCGCATCAACGCGAAATCTCTTGTGATGCTCGTGCTCCGTTGCGCGATGTGCCAGAAGACAGTGAGATGCAGGTACACACACGACGATGGACTCTCCGGCTACCTGGGGGCTGACCACGGAGACCTCTGGAAACACGAGGGCTGTGAGCGTTTCATGCAGGCCCAGTGGAAGTGCGGCTTCAAGCAAGCAAAGCATGCTCAGCTGTTCCGCCATGCTGCGTATGTCCGCGCCGGCTTGTCCCCACCTCCACCGCATCCAGATGTCTCTCCGCCTCTCCCAAAGCTCATCACCTTCATAACAGCCTATAGCGGTGAGGTCGTCGTGAACAAGGTACAGCATTTCAATCCTGTACTTGTACGACCAGAGGTTGGTGAGAACAACGTTTGGTGCTACTTCTGGTCATGATGTATGCACATCACTGCGTGCTTTCCACCAGCGAGCCTGCTGTGTGACATGCCTTGCCTTCATTGTCAAAAGGTTCACAATGACGAAGACATTCTCTTCCATGTACCTGCAGTATGAGGTGACGGCCATGCTGTGGGCTGTGGCACTCAAGTATGGATGGCGGGTCCGTACCGCCACCCTCACAAATGGGGCTCCATTTACATCCCAGGTGGCCGCTGTTGCCAATACGGGCTTGTTGGTGGCCAGGCATGGGCCCCTGCTGGCAAACTCCATCCTGCTGCCGCCTGGTGCTGTTGTGTACGAACTCTTACCCTTCAATTGGGAGTGGCGCCAAATCAGTCAGCTGTATTGGAACATGACCCAAAGCGGTGGAGAGGTGCACCACTTTGCTTGGCGACCGTCGGATGCAAAGTGGGCCCGGTACGCCAGTGAGGATGACGCGCGATACCGCACATGGACTGCAGATGAATGCTCAAGCCGGTATGCGCATCCATGCAAACTGGTCTTGGAAAGCGACATGTCCCATGTTTGGTGTGTCTGCTTTTGTGTTAGATGTGTTTTCAAACTGTCTTTTCACAATGCTTGCACGACAGGTGGGGCGCATTATGTTGATCTATCTGAGTGCCGTTTGGAGGGGCGGTTGGTGCTTGTACTCTAGCGAAGCAATTGCCTGATCGACTGTTCTGGAGTGCAGGGGATGCATGGTGGCTGCTGCCAATGCAGCATTGCGAGTGGATGTTGAGGCAGTAAGGAAAGATATCGAGGGCTTGCTTGAGAAAATAGTTTCTGCGGAGGCTCACAGCAAATGCAAAGAGCTGTCCTGCCGGGTTGCAGAGCTTCGGCGACCTTGGCCTGATGCATGAGATAGCGCAGCTGTCGCGAGTAGTTTTAAATGCGACATATTTATGTCAGGTCATCTCTGCGTATCCGGTTCACCTGGATGACCGGGGTGGTGCCGGATGGTGAGGTTCCAGGAGGGGCATGATCAAATTTGCAGGACTAAAACGATTGAGCGTCTTGAATGTCATTGCAGTGTCCACACAGTTGCTGCCCTATACATGCGCATACCCGTACCAACACAATCATGCAGTCTAGCGAACCCTGGATCACGGATTTCTCTGGACAACATCTCGAACTGGCAAAACGTAACAACGACCTACATCTCGACTTTGACTATGACGCAGGCTCCAGTTCTCCACTCACATCCTGTTCGCATTGACGCCACGGCATGGTGCCAACAGCCTGCGCGTTCTGAGTCCAAGCTGGTCAATAGTGATACTTCATCGTGACTGTCCTAGGCGGTGCCAGCTCGTCGAGATTCTCGATATCACTTAGCCTAGTTGCAGGAATACTTTGTACATCTCACCATCCGATGACTGGCTGATAACCGTTATGACAACTGCTAACGGATGGTGCAGCTGGGAAATTACAGACCTTGCCTAGGTTCTTGATCAGTGCGAGAATATCGGAAATATTGAAAGCATTGGCTGTAAATGTTCTGTACATTGCGGCAGTGAAGAGTGCAACAAGCGTAAGGTGCAGTACATTGCATCAATTGGACACCCACACCATCTGTTGTCGATGCTGCTGAAGATTTATTGTCATAGCCAGGATGATTTATGTGATATCTGTGATCATGCTTAGCTCAAAGGTGAAGGCTTGTTGTCTGACAAACATGCCATGGTGCGTGTCGCAAGTGCATGCGTTTTGCCCACGGCTTGCTGACATTGAATAAAACCCAAGACATGATGAATATCATATCTGCATGTATGCATGTTTTTGTGCTCCGACGAAGAGCATTTATTTATGGTTTGAGAACGGTGCTGTCTGTGCATGCTATCCAGGGTATGTCAAAGCAACACGCCACCTTGGTGTGCATGCCCGAACACGCATGCGACGCTGTCGTGATAGAAGAGAGTTTGGAGCGAAGCTGTCATCAATAGCAGTGAACGCCTGGTCACTGACTTGTGCAGAAGTTGTACTCTCAGTGCCCCGGGTCAACTGGAGCCTCCCCTCCATGGAGCAGCAATGTTAGGAACTGGGTGGCGTTAGGATGGGAAAGAATGGGCAGCTCATCAACGTTCTATCATCAGCTCCCTCATCTGCGTGTGCGTACAAGCTCGATGTGTACTGCTGTGTGGACAGTGGGGGTGCTGGCATGGTGCGGGGCGATGGTTGCCACTGCGTGGGACATCTCACGTGACGACTATTCTTCGCATACGGTGCGATGTTCGCCTTGACATTGCAGCTGTTGCAACAAAGATGAGACTGACCCCCAACTTTTGCAACCCAGCGGAGCATTACAATCCAAATGTAATGGGAGGTGGAGAGAGGGCGGATGTGCCAGCGAGGTGCAAATGGGTCCAAAGCATTTACCTGGCAACAACTGAGAAGGGGGGCTGTGATAGGGTCTAGTGTGCTGGCTCCACGAGACAGCATGCTACACAATAGAAGTGCATGAGCTGCATCACGGCGTCCTTCGGAACAGTGAGGATGTTGCTTGCGCCGTCACAACCATTTGCATTTGTGCGTAAGTTTGGTGCCAAGCACCATTACCAGATGCCCTTGCAGCTTCCGCTCGCACGGGTAACGTCGTAGTCAGCCTGGAAATGCGGACGGTTTGCCGTAGTCTGATGATTAAGTGTCAACACACTTCAAATTGTACAAGGTTAGACTCACGATAGCAGACCTACACCTCGTCTGGCTGACCCACTCATCCAGCAATCAAACGGAAATGTTCATGATACAAGCTGCCAGTTCTAGGAAATCCATGTTTTCAGAACGGACACTGCATGGCTTGCACTGCAACCACCATACATCCTTACGTGCTTGTGCTTGAGCCCATACCCATGGCATCGCATCATAAGTCCGAATGCACTCTGTTCGTGCAGTGCCATGGCGAGGATCGCGCCAGCCGGACTTGCGTCTTTCACAATGTGTATGTCTGGAAGGGAATGCTGTATTACGTCTCTCCTGGTGTGCGACTCCTCTGGTATGCAAGGTTGCCTGACTTTTCTAGGACACAAGGGTATTTAGTGACACAACATTACATGTGCAAACCTATGGCTTCTTCTCCCTGCAGGCTACATCGCAGAGCTTTTCGTATATGCGCCAGTTGACGAAGCCGTACATGTACTGGTGTTGCTGATGTTTCGGACCCTGCTGCTACCATTTTGGTATACGATTAGGATACGCGTCCAGCCATAGGAATGTTGGTTATTGTCCATAAGCTTGTGCTCGTGTGGCCCAGCAATCACAAAGGTTGGCATGCGCTTATGACTGGATCTGCGATTCAAATACGCGTTTTCATGGATGTGTAGGCTGAAATTGGATATGTTTAATGCCATGAGTGAAGGTGGGAGGGAAACCACGCAGTGTTGGCATGCAGACGCAAGAACACGGATCCCGCAGTAGATATGGTCTGGCATGTGGGAAGGACGTTTGATCATGCACGGAACTTACAATGAAGTGGTGACTTTGAAGACCTTCCACGCGACATCATGCTTCACGCGCCCAAGGATATCCCTCTTAGTGTGCTCTGGTATAGGTACGTTGAGAGCAGAGCTTGCGCCACTGACATTGACGGCCTGTTGAGATCCACTCGCGCGCACAGAACAGCAGTAAAATGTCAGAGCCCTGCGTGGCAGCACCTCATCATTTTTCCTCCAGAATGGTTTGCGAATGTCAACGCGTGTCACTCATGATTGGCGCCAGAGCATCAAAGATGGCCATTGAATAAATCATGCGGCACATACGTAACCCGGACATTGTCTTTGATTGGGTGCATACCTGCAGCTCATTTGAAGTGTCGATTGTGAACGGAGGTCCCTTGAGTGCATATTTTTCAGCGACAGTCTTGCAGGTTGGACCTGATCAACAATTTCTCTCACATGGTGGCCGAAACATCCTTCAGCGTGCACAAGCTCATGTGCGAATTCCTCAACCTCTGCAAGCATGGCCAAGCCGAAGCTCAGGTGCGCTCTGCGGCGCCCCCCCCTGCTCGTGACTGGTAACCCATGAATTTGAGGAATGTTGCAGTCCTTTTTTTGGTGCCAACATACGGCTAAATGCAGTTAAGCGCCACCGCAAACTTGTGACCTGCAGCGTCCTCCAGTTGCATGATGTATGATGATGATGTATATTTTTACAACACTACCGCATCCACATGGACATTGGCAACTCCAAGAAGTACTTGGGAATCAGTGGCTACCCTTACTTTCATCTGAGGCAAGCGTACCTGGATCAGCCTGACGTACCATATCCTGACCTGACATGTCTTTTTCATAGTCTTGTACCCTGCCACATAATGTTCTTGTTGCTGCAGCAAACCAAGAAAAGCATAGAAATGAGGCAGCAATATCCTACGCGCTTCCAGGTAGTTCAGGCTTTATGGGGAACCCAGCATTCCGCCAAATTTGCATTGTCTAATCGAAGCATACAGGGTGGAGATTTATTAGCTATACACAGGGAATGGCCGGATTTACGACATGCTGACTTGAACCACCCACCTTGCAATGGCTCAATCGACAGCCCAGACGGCCCTTGACATGGTGAAGGGCTCGAACATATCAAAATTTGACATGTCATGCGAATTACATAGCAACAAACCCAGCATATCCCCCCTGCAGTCGTGTATTTTCGGGGTGACAAGGTGGCTGCCCCCTCGACCCCCCCCGACCCTGGCCGAGAGGGGGGCTCCCCCGCCCTCCTGACATCATGCACAAGTGCAATTGCTATGTTTTTGCGGTGGTCCCCTGCCCTGGTGTGCTGTGAAGCGGAGATACAGTCCTATGAATGATTGCCATATACGTGCACGTAGGCGCCATGCCACACAATCAAGCCCCCACGTGCACAGACGAAACAATTTCACCAGCTTGCAGCGAGGTTTTTTTAGCATATGTGGTTTCATATCACCTCCGAAAGCTCATGGCCTGTAGCGTCTATCACGGGTAGTTGGGCCCAAATGAAGTCATCCCATACTTCGCGCGAAAACCTGTTGTGGTGTAGCCCATCTTTGAGCTGCGACTGTGGTCTGGAAACTCAAGTTCTCGAAATCCCGCCGGCATCAACATTGTAGTACGCTCCGGGTTCTGTCTATAGAGCCTTCATACGTCTCCATACGAGCTGATTAAGGCGCAGTACCCTATGGCCAAAGTCATGACTATCCCCGGCACTCCCGTAACCACAACTTTCTCAATACTTGTCCGATTGTAAATTTAAAAATATGTACAGACGCGTCTCGGCCCGGGGCGTATGGTGAAGCTTACTCATTTCGCGCTTTTTCAGCACATTTGCTCAACGTCTTGACCCTCTACGGGCGATGTGAAATCCCGCGAAAATATATCTGCCAAAGTATGCACAACTAGGTCAAACACTCCCGACAGAGCTGAGATTTATTTTGATCACTGGTTTCAATAAGAACCGGTTGCATTCATTTCCGTTGTGTGAGGGCTTCGGAATGGGCGCGACGTTTGTGTGGAGAAAAGTGTGATGGTGACGTCATGGATCACCCGCCAGCTCAGTGGCATAAAACGTGTATAGCTAATAAATCTCCACCCTGTGTATGCAGGACTTTCAACTGGTCTTCATCGATCCCAAGCCGGAGTTTCCGATTGCATCAATCAGTGAAGCGTTCAAATGCCTTCTCAGATTGGGAGCCAGTTCTGTTTTCACAAATACGCGAGGACGACACGGTAAGGAGGCTGAAGACAACTGTGGCTGGCATTGGTCCTGAGTGCCGGCGTCCATTACTGCATGGGTGCCGCAAGGCTCGAGGGGTATTTTCTTCAACTCATATGGAAATCCACAGACCTAGTGCTGTAGCTGACTGCTTTTCCTGGCAGCGCAGTTGCTGGGCCTGACCAAGAACACGCAACATTATATGTGCCAACTGCAGGTGTGCAAGTTGCAACCCTGGAAGTAAGCCGACTTCTTGTGCCCTGCCGATGAGCTGCTAGAAACCTTGCGGTTGTCTGGTGGTTCTGAAATGTGAGGTTGGGGACCAAAGTGTGCCATTTTGCAGGGGCCGAGAACGCATGAAGAGCGAAATATTGACGTCATGGCGGACACGCATGCTGACATGCGTGGGGGCAGATCCAGCGAGACGGGCAGGGCTATCTCAGCGTCAGGACCAGGCTAACAA